>NC_069083.1:4658885-4900350 GCF_947172395.1 Bicyclus anynana
GAGCACGTAACAGGAGATGACATTAAAAATCGAAACATTTTTTGCGCACATATTACGGAGGAAGAGCCTAGACTAATAGTAGCTCGCCATAATTAAATTTTTTTTTTTTTTAATTTTTTATTCTTTACAAGTTAGCCCTTGACTACAATCTCACCTGATGGTAAGTGATGATGCAGTCTAAGATGGAAGTGGACTAACTTGTTAGGAGGAGGATGAAAATCCACACCCCTTTCGGTTTCTACACGGAATCGTACCGGAACGCTAAATCGCTTGGCGGTACGTCTTTGCCGGTAGGGTGGTAACTAGCCACGGCTGAAGCCTCCCACCAGCCAGACCTGGACAAATTAAGAAAATCTCAATCTGCCCAGTCGGGGATCGAACCCAGGACCTCCGTTTTGTAAATCCACCGCGCATACCACTGCGCCACGGAGGCCGTCAAAAATAATTAAAAAGACTAAGAAAAATTTATATTTATTGCTAATCTAATTGTGGTTTGTTTAATTACATATGAACCCATACAAGCTTCCTTGAATCATTTGGTAGATGTATATTGTACACACAAGTTTCTAAAAGCAAACATAAATACGTATTTTTATTTTCATCTTGATAGAAGTTGTTGTTATGAACAAGTTATGAAACAGAATGTGTAATAATAGGTTTGCGTATGTCTATGATATAATACCTTGCGGTCGGCAAGGATTCAAGAGAACTCTGTACAGTCTTCGAACTATGCTTACCTTGGGAATGGAATGTAGCAAACAAAGCCTTTAGACCAGTTTGAACAATGATAGTTGTTAGTTTGCAAGAATTATGTTAATTATTTTGTTTGGAGACTTACAAGCAGGTAGCGTTGTAATTACTACTGAAGAAATAAGCTTCATATTATATTATAAATCTAATAGGAGATATCAATGAGGAGATATTAATGAGGACATCAAGCGGATTGCAGGGAGCCGCTGGATGCTGGTGGCTCGAGACCGTTGTGCTTGGAAGTCCATGCTAGAGGTATACGCCCAGCAATGGACGTCTATCAGCTGATAATGATGATGACGATGATGAATAGGAGATAGCATTAAAGCCATCTCGAAAAATGTTAAGAGTACGATAACAAATGCAAGATGGTAATGTTTTTTCTAAACTGTACAATTATCATGCCAATATAAAGAGATGATGATCCTCTTTCACATTCTTAAGTCACATTCGTACTAATTCCTTAAAATTCTGTTTAATTCGGTTTAATACAATATGCTATGTAAAAACAAAAAAGCTAAGCTAAGGTTAGATTAGCTATATACCTTTTAAAACTTAGTTAATTAAATTTATACTCAAGTTATATAACCTAAACAACCAATTAGGTACGTTACATAAATCTAAAACTCATTAGGGACTCAATAGTCGTCCAATTATGTTGTTAAATGTAAACTAAACAAAACCGAGAGCTGTTACTGCACCACCAAGTCGCCTTGCATTCCATTACATGGGAAGCAAAGTAATAACCAATTATGTATTATAATAGTTAGAATACATTATCTAAGAACTCACTCGAACCTATCTAGGACATATTATGCGACAGGAGGACTGCAGTTTGAAAAAGTTAATAGTAAGATAACAAGGTCAGGAAAAGACCGTTCACTACACGATGGCTGGCTGACAGAAGACAAACATATACGTGAATAAAGATCCCGTAGATATCGGTACAAGACATTGATTCTTTCGAGGTTTGGATCTTTCCAAAACTATGACCTTCAGAAATGAAAAAGCAAACGCTGAGAGAGAGACTCTATCGCTAAGAGAGAGTATCTATAAAAGTGTCTTTTGAGTCATCTGAGTCCAGAGAGTATCTGGTTAGAACCATCCGAAGAAATATAAATTCAACTATTCCTTATTTTCATCAGTTTCTTTAAAAACTTCTAAATGTGAAGGTTAAAACAACATACAAACAATAGGCATGTTTTATTAGTATTGTTATTGTTAGGATTATTTAAATGACCTGTGAGATATCGTGGGAAGTTTAGACGTAAAATCATACTTCTCACGATATAGCACTATTAATTGTTTATTACTGGTTCATACATGTAATGTGCGACATTGAAATTTTGAGGTTGATATAGTTAATTAGATTGTGTTTAATTTAAAATGACTTTACCATGGTGGGCATTTATTTGACACAGTTTTTAACTCACGACTCACATGGGTATAAGAAGTACATATACCAAATTTATGTGCGCCTATCTGTGGATTTGCAGCGTAACTCACAAACGGATTTTAGCAGATTTTGACGCAGTTTTTAAAATAGTAAGGTTCTTAGTTATGTACCTCCGTCATAGATTAGATAAACCAATTGGAAGATCCAATCAGTATTTTTCCTTACAAGGAATTTATATTATTAATGATGTCATTTACTGTTATTTACTCTTTTGAGTCTTATGTTGTGACTATTAATTTGTTTTTTTCTAAGTTTCAATTTTGTTTTGTTGTTGTTGATGACGAAGTAACATTTATATGGATAATGAATTTTATTGTGTCGAGCAAAAACTGTTTAACTTCTCTTTGTAAAACTAAGCTCGTTTGGTTTACTTGTTGTTATTATTTAATTGTATTTGCGTGGCTTTTTGAACATGAATAATTTATAGGTTACGATTCAAATGTGTCAACTGTCACTACAATTTGCAGTTCACTCGATATGGAGACAGTTGATCCGGCAAATTGACCCCAGCTTTGCGCATCAGCGGGTTACATTATATTCAATTATGGCTGAGTAACTTTATACACGCTGGCAGCGACGTGTGAATGGATTGAAACATCCATTTTTTGCATACTTGATTGACTTGATTCGGTCTGTAAATTATATCTTTGCTAACAATGATATTTTAGATAGATAGGTTACGTGCCTACAAAATTACCGCAAAAAGTGATCCGAATTTAGCTACTCCACTGAGCGCACATATGCATAATTTTGTGTTTAATGCCATTATATATTTATGTATATACATTTTTTACAGTTCCTGAACACACAACTCGACATTGTAGACAATATTTAGGTATTATTTGTTTAAATAACTTTCATTGTTCAATAAGCGACTAAAAGAAATTATGTCCGCCTCAGTTTTGATGCGTTAGTGGCCTATCTCTAGTATGAAATATCGTTATTTACTAACATTAAAATGGTAGACGAATATGTTGGTGTCATACACATGAAATTCAATACCGTTTTTATATTTAAAATATTTTTGGAACGCCGAAGACTATAGAGCTATATAGTTAGACATAATAAGTCATCTAGCTTATAAACTAATGTACAATTTAAAAAAATAATTATAAATTTCAATTATTTTCTAGCAAACCTCAACACAATCAAATCAAATACGTACATAGCACGGTAGCGAATTGGCGCAGTCGGTAGGATATCTACTTGAGATTTTTTATTAAGTGAAATGCAATGAAATAAAGAGAGAGGTAGTCTCTCTTTAATATTATGAATAACATTGCACGAGTATATTGAAAGTACTATAATGATCTAAAATGCTTAGTGGCACGATTTGTATTAAATCTGAGAACTTTACTTGAAGGCATTCGCATCGCCGCGCCATAACTCCATAAGGTCATCGAATGTTATGGTACGTGCCCATGTATCGTCGCGGATATTGCACCAACACCCTACGATTATTGTTTACACAACGCCATAAACGCTTTCACTCTCACATGCCATAAATAATACCTAAGCTATCCTTAAGAGGCAGGCGGAGACCGATAGAAGCCACTATACTCATAACCATTAGGTGAGGTACCGGACCGGCGGTGGTAGAATCTGGTACAAGGTGGGTATCTTTAATACTAAGTAGCTAACATAACTATAGTTCTCTTGAATTATAGTTAAGAGAGCTTATATGCATAAATGCACCCGATAATCAAGCGCGTTATACCATTAAGTTTTAGATTTGATTTTTGATATTTGTTTTTGTTTCTGATTGAGTATTTTGTATGGACTCCGTATCGATCGTAGAAGACACGTACCCGTTAGAAGAACTACGGTGGCACCTTTGTCGCTCTAGTATTTCTAGCCTAAAGCGAGCTTACGCGCTCACCCAATCCCTTCGGTTACGGGGTTGCGTTTGTATTATCGATTTCTGAATACGGACACCCGAACTCCTGGCAGAATCGGACGTCAGATCCGTTAGGGATGATGGCTAAGTAAAACCAGACCAGTGTACCTAGTTGGAGTTTTCAATATTTTCATACTGTCACTATCACGTTGACGTAAACGCGAATTTATATGGAATTGAAACAGTTGTGCAGTAGTGCCACTAGATGGCGCTGTATCAATTCCTTAGAAATTCGCGTTTATGTTAACGCGATAGTAACAGTATCAAACTCCCACTAGGCAGTTATCTCTATGTGACTTTGGGTGGGATAAACGTCTATTTTATGTCGTAATAAGTTGAAGAATTATTTTACTGTTCACACAAGTTCAAGTTTGTTTATAATAGCAACTTTACCACCGGCCCATAACGTAAGATCTGCTGAGACGAACCGACAAGAAGATCAATTGCATTATTATCTTTCTTTACAATATATTTATTATTACATAAAATTATTAATTCTACTTCTTCTGTGAAGATAAAAGCCTAATTAACTGTGAATCCCTGTTGCGACAGTGTAATAAAAACAAATAAAATTCTTATGTACACAGTAGAAGTTACATAAAACTTTAGCTTGATCAAAGCAAAAGTAACGTGCTTCATCGGATGTATATATGGAACTAGTAATACTGGATATCTTTACAGTCAAGTTTTTCTCTAGGAAACCATTAAGCGGGCATCCGAGTTTGTAGCCAGGAAATAAATTGGAGGAATTGACATAAGCTCCGATTGCTACGTAACAGCTTTGATGTTTCCTTACTTTGATTTTTTCTCAATAGGTATTTGAAAATGAAAGCTTTCCCTTGTAGAGCGCCAGCGAGATACCATGTTCTATCTATGCTTTCCCAGTTAGTCTACATTACGTTATGCATTTTTCGGTGGTAGATATGTATGTTTGTATATATGTTTCTATAGGCTAATCTCTGAAATGGCTAAAATTACTCTGACGACAGGCTGATGAAAGTCAGCCAGTGAAACTTATGCCTATTTCGGACTACTTTAGTATTTTAGTCGAGTACGAACGATTTTTGGGCGGTAGCAAGTAGTAGTATACACAGTACACTCGAATAGTAGTCCAATTATGCTTTAAAGATTACTTTTACTGATCAAACTTTTTTTTTTAATTTCACGCGACGAAGTCGGGGATAATAGCTAGTTAGCTAATAACAACTATAGCCGTGACAGCCCAATGGATATGACCTCTGCTTCCGATTCTGGAGAGCGTAGGTTCGAATTCGGTCCGGGGCATGCACCTCCAACTTTTCAGTTGTGTGCATTTTAAGAAATTAAATATCACGTGTCTCTAACGGTGAAGGAAAACATCGTGAGGAAACCTGCACATCAGAGAATTTTCTTAATTCTCTGCGTATGAATGCCTGCCAATCCGCATTGGGCCAGCCTGGTGGACTATTGGGCTAACCCCTCTCATCCTGGGCGGAGACTCGAGCTCAGCAGTGAGCCGAATATGGGTTGTTAATGATAATAACAACTACAATGGATTAAACAAAATGAAAATGTTGCTATGCAATTCATCAACTCATCGTACTCATAAATTAGAGATGAATAGCTTATTAAAAGTATACATCCATGAAAAAAAGTAATTAGTCACTTGCTACTTACAATCATAACTGTCAAATCGCGTATTTTGTATGAATACAATCGGCTTTTATCTCCACCAGCCAATCTCTTTTCTCTGAACATCTAAGTAGACATTAGAAATGAATTGTGCTATTTTGGCACAATGTGAAACCAAAAGCAATAGAATATTTTTTTTATAGTCAATAAGTAAATAGATCAGAACTGAGCCAATTTGGAAAAAAAAATTTAAATTGTCCCGAATCAAATCCAGGGACTCTGTTGAATCTAAATTTGAAAGAAAGAAAGAAAGAAAGAAAAATGCGTTTATTTCGAAATTATGCCACACATCACAATATCTCCAGTACACCATGACATCCAGGACAATACCCTGCGATGTGTGGCATAACCCAGAAAATGGCCCCAGCTCAGCATAATGCTAATTTGTGGTTAAAGGATTAGTATTACGCAGGCCAGTTGGTAATTACTTGACGTATGTCAGTTGTCATATACGAAATTGAGATTCTATGTAACATATTATGTTATCCGGTGCCTTCTGAATTGATTGATGTTTATTCTACAAGGTTCATAAGACCAAAATAATGAATAGGCCAGCCGGCCTGTTCTGGTAGGCTACGGGCGCGTTTGGTTACCACCCCACTATTAAAGATTGCTGCCAAGCGATCCAGTGTAGTATTAAGTAGGCTGCGTAGAAACCGTAAGAATTATTATGGGTAGAATGGGCTTAGGTATACCTCTTCCAAGTTAGCCCGCTACCATATTAAAAGCGCGCAGCGCGTCGATACGATGTGGATAAAATTCGAAGCGCACACGAGACGCCGAATTATGACTTTCACGTGACTGAAAAGCACGGAGCGATTGACGCGCGACGCAAATATTATGACATGAGCGCCAAAACCATTTTTACCTAATTGCAAGTAAATTAAACAACATAACGAAAAACAAAATAGCCTTGTTCAAGATATATACCTAATTTTCTATACAAATCAAAAATTTAAGAAAATAAGTTTGCTTTTCCTGAGATTGAAAGCAAAATGTGAGCAAAACATGTATTTTTCAAAAAAATAAACTATCTAGAAAAGTTTTACAAATTGTGTTATTTTGTATAGTCATAACGAAACTAACACTTTGAAATATCATTTACCCAAATATTAGACTCCTAACTTTTCCAGAATCTGAGATCCAGAACCATTTGTAACCACCAAATTACATATTGCACACTCTTAAATTGCATCTTAAATCAATTAGGTGACAACGCATTATTTCATGAAGGGACAGTAAATACTATACCTACCTTTAGTAGAGATCATCAAAATTCTCATCACATACCAAGGGTGAGCCCTGACCGATTATTAGAAAGCATACCGCAAGCGGTCACGTCACTATCTCATTTACAATTTATGGCATGAAAGTTTGGCATTTGTGCACGTGAACGAAAGTTATCTTAATGAAAAATAAATTAGGTTTGACGATATAACTGGCGCAGTTGTGTATTATAATAATTGGTAAATTCTGGCCATGATACCTGTCTGTCTGAAGTCTGAATACCTGTACACTAGTACAGGTATTCAGACTGTAGAAGACAGTCATAGACTAATAAGTATACAAAGAGTCTATGAATGCTCATACAAAAGAGATAATAGAATTCAAAGATGGCTGCCGGATGCATTTCGTGAAATGATGATCTCGTAGCCACGTTGCTGGATTGTCAAATACCGTTTGTGTAAGAGTAAATAATAGCTTTATAGCCCAGTGGATATGACCTCTGCCTCCGATTCCGGAGGGTGTGGGTTCGAATCCAGTCCGGGGCATGCACCTCCAACTTTTCTGTTGTGTGCATTTTAAGAAATTAAATATCACGTGTCTCAATCGGTGAAGGAAAACATCGTGAGGAAACCTGCATACCAGAGAATTATCTTAATTCTCTGCGTGTGTGAAGTCTGCCAATCCGCATTGGGCTAGCGTGGTGGACTATTGGCTTTATCCCTCTCATTCTGAGAGGAGACTCGAGCTCTGCAGTGAGCCGAATATAGGTTGCTAATGATGATGATGATGAAGGGTATATAAAAGAAAGACACCGAACGAGGCCAGAGTTAGTCTGAGCGAAATAGCTAGCCTAGCCTGGAAATTCATAATTTTCAAATCTATAAGTCTGTGGCTAGTTGTGATCCTACCAGAAATACCCCTACCTAAACTACGATACCGCGTAGAACACTGGGGTGCGATTCCGCTATTTTACACTCGTCGATGAAATAATCGTCTATAACAAGTCTTATTCGAATTTGAACTTTATTTATATGGGATGACAAAAGTAAAATGTCACTAACAACGATGTTTCCATGGGGGCGAACGTTGTCGCTGCGCTAACTTTACCTACAGAATTCAGGGACTGAACGAGAGAGAGATGTCCTAATTTATCGAAGAGAATAGTTGAACGAAATGGTGATACTATGTAACAAATGTCATCCGGTGCCTACTGACAACCCTTTGTGGATATCATACAGTAGATGACATTTCTCAGTTTATTTTGATGTTTATTTTAAAAGGTTGCCAATAAAGACAAAATTACGGTGAATAAGCTAGTTGTTCTATCAACAAGGTGACTACAATGAAAAATTAGCCGTTTTATTAAATATCGGTCTTTTTCAGTTAATATATAAAATGAAGCCGTGATAGCCCAGTGGATATGACCTCTGCCTCCGATTTCGGAGGGTGTGGGTCCGAATCCGGTCCGGGCATGCACCTCCAACTTTTCAGTTGTGTGCATTGTAAGAAATTAAATATCACGTGTCTCAAACTGTGAAGGAAAACATCGTGAGGAATTTCTTAATTCTCTGCGTGTGTAAAGTCTGCCAATCCGCATTGAGCCAGCGTGGTGGACTATTGGCCTAACCCCTCTCATTCTGAGAGGAGACTCGAGCTCAGCAGTGAGCCGTATATGGGTTGATAACGACGACGACGATATAAAATGTAATGATAGCTATATCATTATAATAATTACAGTGTTAAAGGCGCGAGTGCACGCACCCGCGGTAATGACGGCTGGCGCGACCTCCACGCTTGCTTTCGCGCACTTTCTATAGCGGCGCTGGTTTTTGCGTAATTACGCACTACCTTGGACATGAACTCGCCCCCATTAGCAGTTACACTTACACGTAACCACTTGTAGCCGTAATGGAAAAGTCACATCAAATTCAAAAGAGACCACATCATCTACGAGTATGCCTCTATGTCGCACCATCCTTAGTACTATCCACACTTCTAACTACAAGTAGGTGTTTCTTCGAGTATGGGTGGTATTTACATTCATTATTTATATATTATTTAATTATATGATTTATTTATATCATTATAAAAAGTGGTATAAAGTTGTTATTGACAGCGATGGTTTGTAAAAATGGTTTTTGATGATTTGAGTCCAGATTTTGTTAGGCAGCGTGAACACCGTCACGCTGCCTATGGATTTTGTGCAGTAATTTACTGTGGTGTAATTATTGATCATAAATTGCTTAGTGGGCATGGAGAATATTTTGGGCAGGGGAGGTGAGTGTTATTGCATTCTAAAGGGATTCCTTAAACATACACCCAAAATCACAAGTCCTGGGACCTGCTCGAGCTGTTTCCTCTACCACAAAATGATGGTACAATCACTGACGCTGCTACCCGTCACATTATACAAAGCAGCCATTTGTCGAACTTATTCTATACACGTATTTTAGATGTCGATTGTTGTCGATTTGTGATATATTCGTAATATCAATCATCCGTTAGGTACACTTTAAGTTTTAGTGTATCTTTGTGGCATCATAGCTTCTATAGTTGTTAACTCTATTGGCAAAGTTATAAACAATTTAAATAAATACAAAAAGCGCCAATAAAACTTCCTTAATTATTATATTGCATGATGTTTATTTCCTTAACACTTAATCATCTTAACTGCTGGGTAAGAAGAAGGAAATTATCAATATTAACTGCTTTCTTAAGTTTGTTGCACACTGCAGCAAAACGCGGAATCCGCATCGCAGCTAATTATATTTCCGAGTACTTTAATGCAAATGCCTTTTGTGTTCAGTATTTTGGCTGGTGGGAGGCTTCGGCCGAGATTAGTTACCGGCAAAGGTAAGTTATCACTTACCATCAGGTGGGATTGTTGACAAGGACTAACTTGTAGAGAATAAAAAAAATAGGTAAAATTACTCTATAAACCAAAAGCATAGTTGTTAATTACTGAAAATTAACAACTATGCTTTTGGTTTATAGATACGGTAGCGGTAGATATATTTTTAAAATGTGATCTACAAGGTAAGTTATGATATTGATAGGATTAACATTTCACTTAAATTATATATGCCAAGTATGAAAAATGTAGATAAATCACACTCTGTGGCGGCGATGATAAAACTCATATGGGCAATCAACTAATATATCTAAATTTTTTATGTTACTTTCTCTACTAGTCTAAATACTTGATTTATTTTTGCGTTGCGTCGTGCAGTCAGCAACCAGCTTTGTATGTCGATGTAATATCTACTATTAATAATTCCACCTGTGGACTGCGATGCATACGACAAGTGCATACGTGATTATTATGTTTTATGAATCGATGTCGGTGATATGAAAGTCTGTTATGACAGCGTCAATAAACCTTGTTTGTGTTTTTTTTTAATTACAATAACGCTGTTATCTATACTTATAATAAATCTGTAGAGAGGTCAATTCTGTACATGAAATATATTTCCAAAATAACTATCAGGGGGTGATTAGTGGTCGATACTGATGCCAAAAATGCAATCAGTAAAATTTTTGTCTGTCTGTCTGTCTGTATGTTCTTTATAGAAACAAAAACTACTGGACGGATTTTAACGAAACTTGGTACAATTATTCTTCATACTCCTGGGCAGGTTATAGTATACTTTTCATCATGCTACGATCAATAGGAGCAGAGCAGTGAAGGGAAATGTTGGGAAAACGGGAGAAGTTACTCCATTTTTTAAGCTTCAGTGGCGTGGTATGTTCGTTATAGAAACAAAAACTACTCGACGGATTTTAACAAAACTTGGTACAATTATTCTTCATAGATGGTTGGGGTAGGGTAGGGGTAAGGTAGGGTTGAGTAGGGTAGGGGTAGGGGTAGTATTAGGGTTTCACGCGGACGAAGTCGCGGGCGTCCGCTAGTTATTAATAATGATATTAAAATAGAATATCATACTACTTAAACATCTCAAATATACGTTTACCTATTATTATTTATCGATGACAGAAACATTAAAACCGCTTACTTTACAGATCAACGTTATGATCAACAGCCTATTTTTAATAACTACAAGGCTCATGTCTCCTGTCATTTCTAGTTTAAGATCCCTGTTAAAAACGATATTCACCCATCTGTTTAATTTTTTTTTTATTCTTTACATGTTAGCCCTTGACGACAATCTCACAAAATGTAAGTGATGATGCTATCGAAGATGAAAGCGGACTAACTTGTTAGGGGGAGGATGAAAATTTTTCCCACACATCCCTTTCAGTTTCTACACGGCATCGTACCAGAACGCTAAATCGCTTGACGGCACGTCTTTGCCGGTAGGGTGGTAAACACCACCGATTTTAGACGGCCGCCTCACTGACCTCACCGCCGACTTAAACTAAACTAAACTATACTAGGCTGGGGCCCTTGGGCATACAAGAATTTGGGGCCCTTTTGGAAAGTAAAAGAAGAAAGAGTTTGTTTTTTGGTTACGATTCTGTAGAGCAAAATCTTCTATTAGGTATATCCTTAAAATCAACATTTTGAAGGATATTGATATTGTCGGTCCTTCGGGGCCCCCTGAGAATATAGGGCCCTGGGCACGGGCCCCGTGTGCTCTTATGGTAAAGACGGTATTGACTGACCTGGTTGTTGTTAGTGACAGGTAAGGCTGCGCTGTGAGGAGGCACCGACTGCACCGGTCGCGCTGGTTTGGCCGCCGCGCGCACGAGCGATGCTCGCTTCACTGACACCATCAGCCAGACGTCTTCCACTCGTTGGCAGACCTGGTCATTGAGAGGAAACGTTGTTGTTTACTATTCACAATATCATGATTTCATATTCGCCTCACTGTTGAGCTAGAGTCTCCTCTCAGAATGAGAGACGTAAGTCCTCCACGCTGGCTCAATGATTGGTAGATTACACACGCGTAGAAAATTAAGAAAATTCTCAGCTAAGCAAGTTTTACGTTCACTGTTTAAACCACGAGATATTTTCTTTTTGGAAGTGCATCCCTAGGACCGAATGCGTACCTACGCCCTCTGAATCGAAGGCGGAGGCATCCGCTGGGGTTTCTATTATAGATATTTATGTATTCTACATAAAGCTAAGACAAAACCAGTAACACTGACGCCATTCCAGTACCATACATAAAGAGAGGTTTAGACGAATCCAATGACGCTGACGAATGTCCTCAGATAAACCTGCGCTGGCCTAGCCTGCTTTGTTTAGATGAGGCCAATTGGATTCATGTATCTCGTATTACACGTTTTGGCTCTTTAAAAAATGAACTCGGGACGAATTCAGGCGGGGGTTGTCGCGAAACTGGTTCTTGGAGTCTTCCAGCAACTTGACTACGGCTATATGCCCCCCCCCCCCCACACCTTTCCCACCACTGTTTATGTATAGACCATGAATTGCGCATCACCTGCGTGACCAGCGCCCTGGTCTCCTGCGTGGCGGACTGCATGAGCATGTCGCGGAACTGCTCGGGCGCCGTGAGCCCGAAGCTCTTGGCGTCCTCCAGCAGCTTGTCCACGGCTATCAGCCCCCCCTCCCCCGCTAGGATCTCCACACCCGTCGCGCACCACTCGTTCGCCTGTTGATTAATATATTGTAGATGATAACAAGTTAACTTGGTTCCTCAGCGTACCAAGGCCTGTACCTATGTAGCACGTCGAAGTCGTCGATTCTATTTCTACAAACGCCAACGCTTCGAACATTAAAAAAATATAAGGAAATAACAGATCTGATCGATAGCTTGATCACGTGACCTGTCGATAATGTCATACCCATATTTTTTTTTGATTTTCGAAGCATTTTCTATTGTAGAAAATGAATCGACTGTCACATGGCTATGGGCTTAGTTTGCTAAAGGTCTTAGCGCTAGTCTTTCTAATATATAAAGAGCTTCAGCAGAAATCTATTGCTAGAGCTTGCTAAACAAAAATATGAAATCATAAATTTACCTAAGCTGGTAATCGAACCCACTAATATCTACAGAGAAGTCCTTGACCTCTCTGTAGAAAAAGTTTCAAAAGTCATCATTTCCTTGTCTGTTGCCAACAATGTAAACAAACAAACGTACTTCCAGAAGATTTTTCTTTCTCTTTAGTTCTATGATATACCTAAATCAATTAGTACAACATTATCATTATTATCAGTCTGTTTTACCGGCCCAATACAGAGCCAGGCATCTCTCCTTATAGAAGGGAATATGGAGCTTGAACCCACCATGATGCCCCAGTGCGGGTTGGCGGTTACAGAATGACGATACAGAAAAATTGGTACGCAAGTATTGTCTTAAGTAACTAGGTATATAACAACGCTTGTCCCGAATTAAATATTAAAATACTAGCGGAAGCCCACAACTTCGTCCGTGTGGAATTCAGTTTTTTACAAATCCCGCGGAAACCATAGATTTTTCCGGGACGAAAAGTAGCCTATGTGTTAATCCAAAGTAAATCTATTTCCATTCCAAATTTCAGCCAAATCGGTTCAGTAGCTCTGCACAAAAGAGGAACAAACATACATACACACACACACACAAACTTTCGCATTTAATAAATAAATAAATAAATATACTTAAACAATACACATCACTATCTAACCCCAAAGTAAGCATACAGAGTAGCTTGTGTTATAGGTGCTAAGATAGTTGATATTATAATATTAATATACAATTATATACTACATATAAATACTTATATAATGTATAAATACACACAGACACTGGAAAACACCCATGTTCATCACACAAATATTTTTCCAGATGTGGGAATCGAACCCACGGCCGTGGATGTAGAAAGCAGGGTCACTACCCACTGCGCCACGCGGCCGTCACATTTATTTAATAGTGTGAAGTGTGATACTCTACGTATAAGTTATAAGTACCTTATCTATTCTATCCATTAATTCTCTAGCTTTGGTAAGTAGCATATTTCGTTTTTGTATTTTATCTATAAGTAATGAACTCGTTCGTCTTAATTCCTCGCATTTTGATTCTATGTGGTCCACAGAGCTCAAGGGATCCTTCATTAATACTTCGCCTGCAAAAACAAATGTGAATTAAAATATTATTTTTTTTATTGGTAAACTTCTGTAACAAGCAAAGGTATTACACCGTACAGGCATGTTTAAGGCAAATTACATTTTTAATTTCAAATTTGGAATTTTATTTATATTCCTGGTCTAGATTTACCAAAGACAATATAAACTAACAAAAAATCTGAACGCTCATTCCCTTTTTCCAGACAAGCCCTGGAAAATCGAGCATTATTAGAAAATAAATAAAATCCGGCGCAAACGAATAAAATAATTACAATAATTACTAATTATTATTTAGTTACATTTTACCTTCGTCTATGACTGTCGAGGCTAAATTGAGATCACAGTTGCACAGTTTTTCAAAGTCATTAGCTTCTTCAATAAGACTTTCAACCCTGTTTGCCGTTTCGCCAACTTCAGTCATATCACACGCTGTCTTTAAATGACCATCTAAAGTAGCCTAAAATATAATATAAAAAAATATTAATAAATATTGGGATGATTATCGATCTTTACCATCTACAATTTTAACATAAAAACGGTATTTGATTTAATAACATTACAACAAGGTTTAATATTAAACATAATAAACTTCTATAACCTATAACCTCCTTCATAATGCAAAAAAAAATAACAATGACTTTGTCAATTTTGACATTTGAGTTGATAAAAAATGTTGGCGTATTTAATTATTTTGCGGTAATTATAATTATTTAACTAATTAATCGTGCGTGTTAAATGTTTTTGTAACTTCAAATTTGTATAAAACAAAATGGTTTTAGATATGATATGTAATTTTCGCAAATGCAGAAAGTTCTTAACCAGCCACGCGTGGGTAACAACATGTTCACATGCCTTTTGCGTAGAACACGGTCAACGGGAATTTAAGAGGAATGCCGAAAATTGCCTAACATGTCCCGCGTGTGGGAGTGAATTGCGTGACAAATTTGACGTTATCCAGGCAGATCTTAAGCCAAGTGAGACATTCAAATCAATTGTATTAGCGGGTTTGACGCCCGATGTTATCATGGACGTAACTATGCGTGCGATGTCATTCTGGTCGTACCAAGTAAAACAAGAGACACTATACCAAGAGAGCCTGGCAAAACACGCTAAAGAAAAACTCAATTGTCTAGAAGAGACGAACAATCTGAACATACAAAAACTAAAAGCTGAATTAGACACGTGCAAACGTAAAATGGCGTCATTGCAAACAGATTTCTGTAAGAAAAACAAACAAGCTGAAGAACTTACAGCAAGTTTAGAGGAAAAGACGAGACAAATACAGAAGTTAACATTTCAATTGGAAACACAGAAGCGAAAGGACTTTCGTTTACCGAATTTCGAAGATAAGGTAAACCAAAATAATCAAGAAAAGTTTTTAAATACTACGGATCTGATCGGCAAAAGGGCCGCGACAGAAGCTTTTGTATTTAAGCCTGTAAGAGAAATTGAGAACTTGTTCTGTTCGCCGAAAACACCAATGTTTGATTTTAGATCCAAAAGTAAACGTAACAACGGGTTTAAGTTTAAACCTACGAACTCTTAGTAATTAGTAATAACGCATGCAATGTGTGTGTACTTAGTGTTAAGATTACCTGCATTTGTTTAAAGTTTAATAAAAATGTCCTAAATTTTAACCAATGATTTAATTTCATGGAATGTTTCTGCCAAAAGTTGTCGAATTGTTTCTCAGTCTCATCTAGTTGTACAAGTAACCTGCAAGGAGAATCTTATTAAATGTAATTATAGTTATTTAAACATTAATTGCATTTTAGCGAATTGACGACCTGCGTGGAGGAGTGATATGCGCGGTGGATTTACAGGACGGAGGTCCTGGGTTCGATTCCCAGGTCGGCACAGTTTAGATTTTCTTATTTTTTAAATTGGCATGCCTCCTAGTATGCCGGACTGCATCATCACTCAAAAAGATGAGATCGCGGTGAAGGCTTAACTCATCATTGATCCCTCTGCCCTGCCGACAAAGGCGTACCGCCAAGCGATTTAGCGTTCCAGTACGATGTCGTATAGAGACCGAAAGAGGATTTTCATCCTCCTCCTAACAAGTTAGCCCGCTTCCATCTTTGATTGCATCATCACTTGTAAAAGAATTTAAAAAAAAAAACATTGTTTATTGTTTACCTTTCAACAGCAGCAACATGACTAATAATATTATAAGTAAGATTTGGTTTGCGCACTTGCGACAGCAACTCTTCCCCCTGACTCGTCGCTGACGATAGCTCGCTTTTTAAAGCTTTATATCTGAAAACAACAACAACAGAAGTTAATGAAAAAATAATTAGGTAGGGGGAAGACACTTAACGACTGACGGCACCTATACTTCAGTCTTGCTGGATGTGTATTGTTTGCCAACAAACAAATTAAAAATGAGGGTATGAATGGCTAATCATTTCACATCTAATAATTAATCACAATTAATATGTTCTTGAAATAATTTCGATTTGGAGGGCGTAGCTTCGAATAGTCCCGGGCATGCACTGCCAACTTTTTAACAACGAAGTTAAATATCACGTGTATTAAATGGTAAAGGAATAACATCGTGAGGAAACCTGACATCGTGAGGAAACCTGCATAGATACCTGAGAATTTCTTATTTCCCTACGTGTGTGAATTCTGTCAATCCTCATTGGGCCAGAGGGGTGGACTAAGGCCTCACGCATCTCATTCAGAGAGCAGACTCGTGCTCAGTAAGCCGAATATGAGTTGTTAATGATGATGATGATAAGAAATTAATGCCAACTTTGTATCGTATTACACATAGGTTGGAAACATTGAAAGATACTACTTATATAAAAGAAATTAAAAAAATACAAATTAGATTATTAAAAAAAGTAAAGAAAAAATGTAGCCAAAAAATAGATGGAAATTATGAATATTTGTTTAAAGAATTTAAGATTTTACCGATAGACGTTAAAATTGAATATCTAGTTTCTAAAGAAAATTACTACACATATAAGTATAAAAAACCTATACAGTTCTTAAAATCTCTAAGAAATAACAGGAAAAAAAAATATATCATGCCAAAAGCCAATAATTTCTATGGTGAAAGAACTACCGGCTACATGGTACCTAAAATATATAATAAAATTGAGTGGCTCAAAAAAGAAAGGGAGATCAGTGAAGGAGTCCTCAAGAAGAAATTAAAGAAAGTTTTCCTTGGGGACCCCATCACTGACGGATGTACTTAATAGAAATTATTTGCACCTTTTGTATTTTTTTTTTGTATTATTTCATTTTATAATATTAAATTCCTAGGTTACCTTAGTTTTAATTATCTTATTAAAATTAGATTTAGCAATTACTTTTAAAAAATAACTAGAATAATGAGCGTCAACTCGCCAACAAACTGCCTGTACAGTTTGGCGAGAGTATCGATATGTAAAATAATTGTTATATCTTATCAATAAAATAAATAAAAAAAAAAAAAAAAAAGATATTAACAACGTACTACAACAAAAGCTTAAATCGGGCTATAGCAAATTATTGTCATCACATAGTTTTAGTCATCATCATTATCAACCCATATTCGGCTCACTGCTGAGCTCGAGTCTCCTCTCAGAATGAGAGGGGAGTCCACCATGCTGGCCCAGTACGGATTAGCAGACTTCACACACGCAGAGAATTAAGAAAATTCTCTGGTATGCAGGTTTCCCTCACGATGTTTTTCCTTCACCGTTTGAGATACGTGATATTTTTTTTAACCGACTTCAAAAAGGAGGAGGTTCTCAATTCGGTCGGTGCATTGTGCATGTCCCGGAGTCGGAGACAGAGGTTATATACACTGGGCTATCACTGGCATATAGTTTTAGTATTAAACAAATACTATAATTACCTAGATTCTTGTGATTCTAATAATTCTTTGGTTTGTGTGGGATCGTTCCCCATATCGCAGTCCACTATCTCTCGCATGAAGTCGTCCAGCTTGCTCGATATCTCCTTCATCAGCGTTGAGAACTTCTCCAGAGCCTTTAAGAAATTTTTATGACGTACAGTGTTTTATTTAATCAGTTTATTTTTTTTTAATTATTCCTGCTATTTCTCAGTTTTTCGTATGGCGATCAGCACATTACGAAATGTCCTTTTTATCCACATAAGTGGTTCAGAGCGCAAGGGTGGTAAACATCATAGAATGTTGAAGAAAAAAACTCAATGGTTAATAAATGCATTATACCCCATTTTAATTATCATCATCATCAGGTGCCTTCTTCGAAAAGAAGTTTGGCGGTCAGATGGAGAAAACTTTTCCGATCATAAGAGATATATTTTTCAGCTGGCTGTAATTACTCTTGGTCCAATCTTTAATATCGTCCACCCATTTACTTACGTCCCTGTCGTCCTCGTGCCCTTTTTCCGACTATCTTGCTTTCTAGAATCAACCTAGGAAACTCGTAGAGGGGTCCTCTTTCCTCATTTTGATTATACCTCATGTCAATCCAACTACTGAGACGAATCTAATGAATGCCATGGGGTTTAGACAGTGCTAAATAGTGAGGCATACGGCCGGTGACGCCCGTGGTCGCCACATGCCAGAAAACGCCGCTTCTAGCTTTAGGTGGCGTCGTTTGTGCTTGTGTCATGATGATAATGGGATAGGGATGTGGATATTTGATCGTGTGTGGTTGGCGTAACTTACAATTCGCTGTTGTATCCACTCCGAATGTGAGTACTGCAATTCGCCGCCCAAGTCTGGTGTGAGCTGCGAGCGGTCGAAGTGTTCGTACAACTCCTCCACACTGGAGCAGACCAGCACTCTGAAGCGGAACTCCTCCTTGAACAGCTTGCTGCTAACTTCAGACAGCGCTTTTTGGAGGAAACTCGCCGGTCTGAGGACGTACACCGCGTGTATCATGCCCGGAAAGAATTCCTGTAAAACCATATTTTTTTATTATAAAACGCCCTTTCTTTTCAAACTTTTTTTTGTGAGGTATGCAGATAAAGGAAATGGTCCACAATGTATGGAGCCCAGGTCCAGTCATTGTACCCTAGCGGAAATAAAAGAAAATATTTTTTTGAACTATTTTTGATTATACAAATCTACGAATTTACTTTAATTCTTTCGAAATAATATTCATTATCTCCCAAGAAATGCAACACTAATACGGGTATTAATGGCGGATTGATGACGTTTTCAATGCAGTAATCGACTTGACGTTTGCTGTCAATTGTCATATCATAGTTGCTTTAAGGGCGCTTTTTATTTTTTTTATTTCTTTTTATTTAGTTAAATTTAATCAATTTAATTAATTTTAATAAGATCCTTGTATTTTTTTCATTTTAATGATACGGGGTACAAAAGTGGACCTGAAATGGACCATCTCCTTTGTATGGAGCCCAGGCCTTGGTAATAAAAATCCCTGTATTTTAAGTTTGTATAATGTATAGTACGAATAGCTGAGCTTATAATAGATCATCTTTTAACAAACCTTGAAACGATAAAAAAAAATCTTTTGGCCGAAATGCAATCATCTTTGTGGCTTTAACTCAGATAATAGGTAACTAATAAACAGTCAACGCATTTCTAATGTTAGATAGCATGCGACTTAGCAATTTATTCAAATCACTCTCTTATAAGGAGACCGGTGTGGAACCAGTAGAGGGTCCATTTAGTAGGGTTCCGTAGCCAAATGGCAAAAACGGAACCCTTATAGATTCGTCACGTCTGTCTGTCTGTCCGTCCGTATATCACAGCCACTTTTTTCCGAAACTATAAGAGCTATACTGTTGAAACTGAGAGTTGATGAATATTCCGTGAACCGCAATAAGATTTTCATACAAAAATAGTAAAAAAAATATGGGGTATACTTAAAACTGAAACTCGATTTTCATCAAACCCATACGAATGAAGTATCTATGGATAGGTCTTCAAAAATTATATTGAAGTTTCCAATATCAGTCTCTTCTATATTGAATAGTTTGATAGTTTGCGCGAAAGACGCTTCCAAAGTGGTAAAATGTGACCCCCCCCCCCCTGTAACTTCTAAAATAAGAGACTGATAAAATTAAAAAAAATATATGATGAACATTACCATGCAAACTTCCACCGAAAATTGGTTTGAACGAGATTTTGTAAGTAGTTTTTTTTTAATACGTCATAAATCGTAATCGTATTATGTATATATGTAATGGGTATATGTAATTAATGAGCAAGAAGTTTATTTTACTTGCTGCTACGGAACCTTCATACGCGAATCCGACTCGCACTTGGCCTTTTTTATATTATACATAGGAGTAGCGCAGTGGGGTTAAGATTCACATCCTGGCCTCGGGCCGTTAAAAGAGAGCCTCATTATGATGATCTGGCCATTTAACTTAAAAAAAAAACCTGAGCACAGACCAGAGCAAATCAGAATTTAAAATCTCACTCACCGATATTCGCAGTAACACCGTTTTAACGGAATTCCACCTGTCTTTTCTCCTATCGATTATTATGTGAAACCCCATTTCTGCTTCTAACAACCTGAAAGAAAATAACATAACTTTAAACTACATTTCCGTATTACTTATGGTCTAAGATCAGGCATTAGAGATATATACCCTCATCTGTTATTCATTACTGATAAGAAATTGTAAAGAGATAATGATCAAAGTGACACATTACAAATAGGTTACCTATATTTAATTTTTGCCAAACACTATTTTATACAAAATCTCGGCAAGATCAAGATCAAAGGCAACCTAATACAGTCAAATTAAGCATAAAATATATAAATTATAAATAACGTTACTCAACTGTTTATATCTGGCAACCTCAAAGTTGCAGTATGAAAGCAGCAGACCTTTATTATTCAATTCTTATAATTATATTCTATTAACTAGAGTACGATTTTTTTTAATTAACCATTTAATACGATTCGGCCGCAATTTAACTAGGCAACGTGCAATGTGTCAATTTGAATATTACTTATTTCTTATCCCAAACAAATAACAGATGAGAGCAATGATGTTAAATACTGTTAGATGTGTTACTAGGTCATGAAAAATGTGGCGCTCAAAAGAGGAAAATTCCACATCTCAATGTTAGTTGTGGTTGTGGTCAAAAACGAACGTTATTTAAACAAATAATACCTAAATATCGTCCACAATTTCGAGTTGTGTGTTCAGTAAAATTATCATTGGATGAGAGTATATTTTCCTTAAGCCAGCTCTTGTACTATTATAGCATGCAGGTTTCTTAACACCTCTGTAATCTGTTTACTGTACACAGGTACGTAACGGTCTTTCACACCGTTGTACTAGTTACGTCTGTTATGATGGATGCAATTCTGATAGTTTTCTCTTTCGTGAGAATCATTCAACATATAAGCAAAGTGTAATAATCGTTTGGTTCTGTGAAGCAAGTCATTGATAGTTTCTGTTTGCTGCGGTCCGATTACTTTGAGATGAAAGATTTATATCATTTAATTTTATTAGTTACCATGATTTCACTTGGTATTGCTTTCTAATTGGTTTCTACATCCTACTGGAATACGAGTCCGATTTTATAATGTAAAATATTGCTGATTTATCTCAATTAATTGTACGTATAGCGTACGTACGCATCTACACCAAAACCTATTTAACTAATAATTCTTTCACCAACAAAAAGCTACATTATTTGGAATAGTATAATGAATGAGAATGAGAACTGGGAATGGGAATGGGAGCTACGCGTGTGAAACCGCGAGGTCTTGCTAGTCTAATATATTGTTACGGAGGATCTTAGTAATTGCGACATAAGTTCCACAATCGCTCGAAAATATCGAGTTGTTTACAATTTGAAATAACAATCTTTTGTTATAATTTTTTTTGTCGAATTTCGTAGAATAAACAGCACGCGTGTAGACATTCCCAGAATGATTTAGAATCATTCTCAGGGATACAAATACGCGACGGAGACGACTTTCGTGGCAGTGTAACTTCGGAACGAAGTGGAGTAACATTAGAGTGATACCAGCGATACAAGTGGACAATAGTGAACTCGGCTATAATTTTGGACAACGAATTACTTTCGGTTGGAAGTGTGTATTGCTACTCGGATTAAGGAGTAGAATAAAGTCTCATACGTGTCACCAGGTGTTTCATTACAAATCTTCGAACCCAAGTTCGTAACAATATAAAATTCTCATGCCACAGTGTCGCATTGCCATACTCCCAAATGGCTTGACCTATTCTTATATTGTATTGTATAGTTTACTTACGAGGGCACCGAGGTGAGGTAGAGCAGCAAGCGGCGGTACTCGGCGGCGGAGAGCATGTGGAAGTTGTTGTGGTCGGGGAAGGTGACCAGTGGGCGGTGGTCGCGCGCCAGCCCGCCCGTGGCCAGCACGTACTGCGGCAGAAGCAGCTCGCCCACGCTGCGCCCATCCTCGCTGTCGCTGCCGCAGCCATCGCATTCCGCTTCTGGAATATACAGACAGTCTTATACAATCAGAAACGTATAATATAGTAGTTGGACAGGCGTTGATCCACTATCTATATATATCAAAATGAATTGCTGTTCGTTAGTCTCGCTAAAACTCGAGAACGGCTTAACGGATTTATCTTATCTTGGTCTTGAAATGTTCGTGGAGGTATAGGGAAGGTTTTAAAGGTGAGAAAAAATCAAATAATTTTCGGGAAAACCCTTAAAACATCCCTAGGTAGGGGTAGGGTAGGGTAGGGGTAGGGTAGGGGTAGAGGTATAGAAGGGTAGAGTAGGGATAGAGAATAAGTGCACTTATGTCAAAACGAAGCTTGACCGGGTCCGCTAGTTCACCAATAAAAAATCGGCTGTCTGTAAAGACGGTTTACTGACGATAGTTGAACGTAACAACGTTAGAAAATAGTGATGGAATGGTTGCATTTTTCAAAAGAAAATTATTCAAAACAATAAATAAATTAAATACTGTTCGTTTTTCTAAAATATTGTTTAATAATCTTCATAGACCAGAATATACTTTTTTCAGCTGGCAACCCTAGAGCGAGGGAACGACGCATGTCATCGACGTCATTTTTCGAGTGTGCAGGCTCCATCGCATTATAAGACGTTGTCACGTCAAAAAAAACAATTCCTAACTTCAAAATGTAGAATAAAAACGTATGCCCTTACTCGTACTTGTAAATGGAGTGTCATGAAAACATATGATAAAAGCAATAAATATGATCAAAAATGATAAAAAATCTCCAAAAAAAAATTCGTACATATAAATGGCTGTAGTAGGCTGGCAGTAGCCGAAAAGAGGAATAAACATACACACACACACACACACGAACTTTCGTCTTTATACTATTAGTGTTATACTAGGTTACCCAAACTCATAAAGAAGCTTTAAAAAAGCTAACAAGTCGCCGTATGTTTGGGATAGAAATTGTTGAAACTCATAATAAAGCCTAATCAGCGAACAAAGCAAATTGTGTCAACAGTGCTTAGTTCGGCAGAAACGTTAAATGAACCTGAAAAGCAATCAGTATGCGCCGATGCACGCGCGTATAAGAGCGGTTTCAGACTAGCGTTTTATACACGCGTATGAGCTCGTTTTTGGAAGCGCATGTAGGCGCGTATAGGCGCGCCTCGTATACATTATGTTGATACCGACACGACACCACCGGTTCGAGCGAATACGTCGAAATATGCCCGTTTAGGCTCGGTCTAGAAAGGCGAATTCGCGCGTGTCGCGTATTTTGAATTCGCGCGATGCTTGTGGACGCGATGTATTGATGTCTAGTACTTCGAAAACGCGCGTATGAATTCGCGAGATACGATTCGTGACGAATTCGAACCTTCTGAACAAGGACTTACGCGAGTTCGGTTTTTGGAAGCGCGTAATGTAGAGCGCGTGTGAGCGCGTATGCTGAAACGACCGTATACGCGCAAAAAATACGCTAGTCTAAAATCACCTGATACTGGGAGGATGTTTGAAAGTCTAACGAGTGTGAAAGCAGACGTTTATGTCATCACTGTCTATACGATTTAAATACGAATTGACGAAGTTAATTGTTTTGCATTTTAAAATGTTTACCTTCAGACGCACACAATTGTATCCGTGTGGAGTTAATTTTTAAATTCTGAAATTACTTTTCCCTCGTTTGTTTTATTAACTTGTGCTTGATCATCTCATCTAAATCTAAAAATCTAACAATACCAGCATTGTACACTTTCTTTTGTCTTGGGCTGTCAGTATGTTGTCCGTAACATCCAAAAGCGCAGATACTGTGCTCCTACCAGCTCTGAAACCTGATTGCAAGTCTTTAACAGTAGCAGGATTAATAGATTTGGGAATTGGACGCACCACTGCTACTTTCCAAGCATCTGGAAAGATCGAATTATCAATTGAGGCATTAATGATTGATGAGATAACTCCAAGACTCTGTGGAAGTGTCATAAGCAACATATCCAATGTAATCTCATCGGTCCCTTCTGCATTTGAATGTAGATTCTTAATAATTTTGTAAATCTCATTTTCAGAAGTAGCACGAAGCGAAAATGTGCTAGATGTTGCCCTGCTAAATTCATAAAATGTAAGCTGACGGGTTACCTTCATCAAAGTTTTATCCTTCGCCACTGTTACCTATGGTAGAGTGCAGCATGAAGTATGTCAGGCTATCGCAAGCTCTTGTTCCAACTGGTACATACTGAAATATCCAGCAAGCGTAATATAAAGAGCGCCTACTTACAGACGGCCTCTACAGCGCTGAGCGCACTCACGTGTTCGACCCTGACATTCGTGAAATGTTGAACTTGGCGCATAAAAACGTGTTTCTGCTATAATTTACTTACTAATGTTTGTTTACAAACACTGGGATGATTTCGAAAACTTATATAGAGTGCGTTTACACTGATACGAGACGATCCATGCAGAAATCAAGTATATAGATACCTATTGGTACCTATGAAACAAAGACTTTCTTATTCAACAACAAGTTATCCCTTGACTGTGATATCACCTGATGTTAAGTGACGATGCTGTCTAACTATATAGAGCCTTGCACTGCATGAGTATGCTCCACAGAATGTTAGACATTTCACCCAAAACTCTTAACAGTTTCTAGTTAGTAGATGAAAATCTCATAGCTCAGCGAGTCGCGAAGCTGAAGTGGCAATGGGCTAGCCACATAGTTCGAAGACCCAATGGACGTTGGGGTCCCAAGGTGCTGGAATGGCGACTCCGCATCGGAAAACGCAGAGTTGGTCAACCTCCCACTAGGTGGACCGAGGACATTAAGCGAGTTGCAGGATGCTGGCGGCCTGAGACCGCTGTGGACGTCTATCGGCTGATAATGATGATGATGAGATGAAAATCGCAATAACTGCGAACTAATTCGAACTACTTAAATCAGTTAACGATTTAAACATGTTAGTATTTCTAATTGTTATATTAAACTACTATCTACTAATTTACGCAGTGCGTCCAAAGTAGACATAATAAAACAAATAACAATTAGTTTATCTATATTTCTGTTATTTTCGTCCATTCCAGCACGATCCTTTTAACGAAATTGTATCCCGTCCATATTCTAGGAACGACTTCAGGGGACGCGTGACGAATTTGTGTGGAACACGCAACCGGCACTTTTATGAGGCCTACGATTGTGCCTAATGGCTACAACCTTAGTGAAACGTTCAGAGGGCCTAGTGGCAGTTTGATACTGTTACTGTCACGTAACGTAAAAGCGAATTTCTAAGGAATTGAAACAGCGCCATCTAGTGGCACTACTGCACAACTGTTTCAATTCCATATAAATTTGCGTTTACGTCAACGTGATAGTAACAGTATGAAAATATTGAAACTCCCACTAGACACACATATTATTTATTTCTGACTGTGTAAGTGCCGTTAGGCTCCGTTATGGGACCTCAGAGAGGCGTCACCTGGTAGTTTGTACGAGCGCAGAAGCATCTGATGGGCCCGAAGGCAGAAGCAGAAGAAGAGATGAACGAATCGACTCTCTAAGGGCGTCTCCTTTTTTATTTTATCTAGAAACATACCTTAACAGCCTCAATAGCTCAACGGTAAGAGTAAGTCGAACTCATCACCGAAGGGTGGTGATTCGATCCTCGCTCCGTTGGTCTATTGTCGTACCCACTCCTAAAACACTTTTTCCCGACTAATTGGAGGGGAACGGGAATATTGGTCATATTTAAAAAAAATCGCGGTTTCACCCGCATAGTAGCCGTTCCTATAGGAATACGGATATAAAATATATTTACTAGATACTTATACCACTGATCCATTTGCTCCTCTTTGTATTCACATCGTTTTTTAAATTTTTGATACGTGCGGATCAGTGACGTGTTTCGGAGGCTCTGTATCAAAATTAGTTGGGGGGGGCAAATATGAAGGGTAAAGACTTCCTCTTCGTGATAGCCCAGTGGATATGACCTCTGCCTCCGATTCCGGAGGGTGTGGGTTCAAGTCCGGGGCATGCATCTCCAACTTTTCATGTGCATTTTAAGAAATTAAATATCACGTGTCTCAAACGTTGAAGGAAAAACATTTTGAGGAAACCTGCCTGGAAATTTTCTTAATTCTCTGCGTGTGTGAAGTCTGTCAATCCGCATTGGACCATCGTGGTGGACTATTGGCCTAAACCCTTTAATTATGAGAGGAGACTCGAGCTCAGCAGTGAGCCGAATATGGGTTGATAATGATGAATGAAGATGAATTTTAGCTTTCACACGCAAAGGGGCCCTGCAGTCCAGGGTCCCGAAGCATTGATACGGCTGATACGGTACGCCCCTGGTACGGATACGCTGACAATCTATATAGTCAATGGTCATTCAAACGCAAACATAAAGCAATACCAACACTAAAAGTAAGTGGCTCAAGTATGCCTGACAGAGAGTTACATATTTGTACCTTTTGCCGTGGAGACCCTTGGGCCATGGAGTCGCAGTGCCAAAAAATTTTACCGAATCATTTCACCGCGGCTAGTAGCCTCGACTGGTGTCAGAAGGGCTGGCTCATTTTGCCCAAAGGATCAGCCTGGCTGTCCAGCGCGGAAATGCAGCCAGTATTCTTGCCACCATTCCACGTGGGCATGATTTGTTTTTAGGATAAGTTAGCTTAAGTTCCTTATTGTATTCACACTAAAACGTATCCGATCAAAACCAGACGGCTTATAGCGATGATTTATGTAGGTACATGTTAGTCTAGGACGCGGTCTACAGTCTAACATTACACATACGAAATGCCTGTATCATGTAACGAAACCACAAATATTTGGCTCAGATTTTGGGTCAGACACCAAAACCACAAACGCCTGCTTTGTGGGCCATTTAGCAATATCGAATACGTGCCAAATCATATCCAATATACATTTTGCTACTGCAAATAAAAAATGCAAACAAAGTGGACCTGAAATACTGCATAAACACAATTAATCACAACAGCCGATAGAAGCGATGGACAGCCAATACAGGCCTTTTCGGCTCTTCGAATTATGTGCTTCGCCCTTAGACACATCAGCTTCGCGATTCGTTGAGTTATTTATTAAAACAATTTCTTATAATGAATAGCATTTGATTGCTAAAATTCTAAAAAACTTGATTAGAGGCCTAAGTTTAATCGAAAATGGGATGGTGCGACTGTTTCTTTTTTTCTTTTTTCTTTGACTGTTTCTTTTTTTCTCGTAAAATAATATCAAGGGGCTGCCGTGCCCCTTGATATTATTTTACGAGATTTTATTTAGCTAACTTGTCCTTTTAACATGTCATACTACATGTCAAATCTTGAAAGCTAAGAACTACTAAGCTTATGTAAAAATATATATACTGTTCGAAGAATTTTTGCAAGTCAGCTTATTTTTAGATTGAGACTAAGGTCTTAGTCTACTCTCTATCATTGAAATATCCCCAAGGAAAGCTAGTAAAAAAAAATAGTATTTTTATTCATGCATAAACCGGAAAAAAATGTTGGAACGTAAAAGTGTATGTAATAAAACATAATTTTCTTCGTACCCTTCCATAAAGTTCGCGTCTGGTTACAAAGATTCGATTTCCCGCCGTCTTTCCAACCCCGTGGCATAGGATCTAGAAGCCATAGTTGGTACATGGTTCTAGTAGGGTTGTTTGCAAAGATTTTCTACTATAGATATGTTACGTGCCTACAAAATCACCGCAAAATGTTATCAGAATTTAGCTACTGTACTGAGCGCACCCATGAACAATATTGTTTACTTACATTATATTATACTAGCTAAAGCCGCACGGTTTTACCCGCGTGGCCGTAGGAATACGAATAAAATATAGCCTAAAGCCTTCCTTGATAAATGGGCTATCTAATACTGAAATAATTTTTCAAATTGGACCAGTAGTTCCTGAGATTATCACGTTCAACTAAACAAAACAAACTCTTCAGCTTTACAGTATTAGTATAGATTTATATATCGTTTTTACACTTCCTGGACACACAACTCGACATTGTAGACAATATTTAGGAAGGTACTATTTGTATAAGTAACTTTCGTAGTTTACATACGATAAAATTAAATTAAGACAAATAGTCACTTTTGTTCAGTTTTGACGCGCTAGTGACATATCTAATAGTACAAAATCTTTGGTCACATACCTAGAACTCGTAGTTAGACGCAACATTGTTATTGTTAAACACGGCTCAGACATAATATGCGATTACTTACTTTCTAAAGTGTTCAGTTTTTGAATATTTTTAATTTACATAATATTTAAAGTACGCAATTAAATAAAGTTTGTTTAAAAAGTGGAAACGTTAAAAGGAAAGTTTCATTCATTTAAGCCACCAATTAAATTATTTTGAAATATTAAAAACTCCAAAATTATTAAGCAGAAATAGTCTTTTTTTGTGTCAGGTTTTCTTTCATCATAATATAAAGATGCTGACATTATCTGACATGAAAATCCTCGTATTCTTAAGTCATTTAGCTAAGTTTTTAGGTAACTAAAACTAGCTTTCTATTTAAAAAAATCTGCATCCAAATCGGCTCATTGATCTGTCAGCTTCGATGCTACAGTCTGACACACACAGAACAGATAAAGCCGGAAATAACGCTTAAGCTAAGCTAAGCACTCTTATTAAACGAGGTATTAGGCACACGAAAATTAACTGGGCCAAAATAGTTTTCACAAAAATGAACTAAAGTTTTGTACGACAGTTTCTATGTATTCCATAGTTTCAGATTTTCCTGCAATGTCGACTATAGAAACACCTATGTCACATCGACTATAGAAACTAACTGTAGTTTCTATAGTCGATGAAAAGCAGTAGAACCAACAGAGCTCGCCTCTAGCTACACAATCGCACCGGATGCGAGAGACTCCATTTGCTGATACAATTCATAGAGGACAGGTAAGTGACGTCAGCACTCAGCTCTTTCATATTCCCTACCCACTCGTATCGTATTCAGTTATAGATCTGTATTCTCATGCGAATTGATTTGAATACACTAACTTCAGAAATACGAATCATACTGTGGTAAATCTAAACAGAAATATTTAAAACAACTCCATGATATAAAGAGAATTTCATAAAATTAAAAAGACATAGATATCGCAACAGACAGTTGAATCAACTTTAAATTCTAAGACAACCAAACATTTAAAAGTTTTAGTCATCATAAATCCCACAGAACAGACAACGCTAAAAGCTAACGCTTTTGTGATAATTCTGCACCGGAATGCGCAGTGTTGGTCGACCAAAGCTATCAAGCGGATTGGAGCTGCTGGATGCTGGCGGCTCGAGACCGTGGTGTTTAGAAGTCTATACAAGAAGCCTATGTCCAGCAGTGGACGTCCATCGGCTGATAAAGATGATGATGATGATGACTTTCATAAAAAGCTGATCTTCGATATTTAAAATTTAGATTGACATACTTATTTTAGACTAAACCAAAGGTAAGTTGAATACGCAAAACAACCGTTAATTTTCCCACGCGATATTCGATAGGTGTCGTATCATAACTCTTGACAGTCTCTTAATTAAGATCATCCGATACCCGCAAAAACAAAACAACAAAATTTCAATACAGAAACGAGTTTCAATGAATCAGCTTCCCGTTTGAAGTAAATCAAGTTAAGTATAAATAATTTATTATTCAGAGTTCATTCACCTAATAAAAATATTTAATGAACAGAATTTCATAAATTCAAACTTCAACATTAACAGTTATTTGTAAACTTTTGCCATAACTCTCAAAACTCTTACAGTTAATAGAACTTTGAATCTCATCTTTCTAAACCTGAGTAAAGACAGTGTACGGATGGTTTTAGTCTCTACGCATTTTGATCTATATATTCGTGTGTGATCTTATAATCTATACTAATCTATACTAATATAGTAAAGCTGAAGAGTTTGTTTGTTTGTTTGTTTGTTTGTTTGATTGAACGCGCTAATCTCAGGAACTACTGGTCCGATTTGAAAAATTATTTCAGTGTTAGATAGCCCATTTATCGAGGAAGGCTATAGGCTATATAATATCCCGTTATTCCCACGGGAACGGGAACCATGCGGGTGAAACCGCGCGGCATCAGCTAGTCATATTTATTTAGTTACTCCTCTACTGAAGTTAAAGCGATTTATGAGACCTGAAATTTGAAAGTGGAACTTGATATCTATAATATTAATATAAAGCTTAATTATTTGGCAATTTCATCCAATCCCAAAGGATCCAATAAAGAAATGCTATAATGAAATGCAATTCTTGCAAACGTGGTAGATTAGCGACTAATCTTTTAAATTCGAAAAGGAAACTCGATGATGGGATGGGTCGATGTGTTGGCCGTATCTACACTATCAACTTATAATTTCTGGACTTGCAAAACGACAGTTAGTCTTCTAAAAACCGTAGGGTCAATGGATTATATATGTTTCCTATTCAATCTATCGTTCAATTATTCTGTCTACATTTGCGAGGATTCTAAATATCGTGCAAGTACACTGACACGCGTAAAACAAAGATCAAATGCGTTATGATCTCGGTCGTTCAGTAATGAGCTCAATAAATATCTCCGGGAGAACAATTCCCGAGAGCGGTTTATTGCGCTGGCAATTTGCTGTATCGGGGATCATTGTTACTGTTCCATAAATTATGTCTTACGATATTACGTTTCTTTTTCACTCTTTTGTTACAAGCTTTTGTTTAACCCTTGTCTGTCGGACAGATTTGGTCAAATGACCTCTTGGCCGTTTCTGTTTTATGCGAAAGACTGTTGAAGAAGGAAGGTGTAGGTGTGACCAATTTCTAACTCCTGGCAATGGTTATTCGCATAATCCAAGAGAGAGAGAGAAATATTGAAAAATTAATAACTAAAATATAAATTGGACGAAAAGACTTCAATGTCTCATTATTTCATTTATATAAATTACTTTTCTACCTTAAAATATCAATAGCATCTCTAACATAAACGACTATACCATTAATATACCTTGTTACCTAAAGAGAAGCAGAGATTTTGTAATAAGCTGTTTTCTCACTTTTCTCTCTGTGTAAATATAATTCAGTCATTTAGCCGCAAATAGCATAATTTAGTAAATACCTATCTACCGAAACAAATATCCAATCATTCATAATACCGTCACATTACCACCAAAATGAAACAATATGTGAATTATCTAAAGCGTTCAACAACAAACACTACAATACCATAAACTCCAAATTGCTTCCAAACATTTAAAACTAAGTGTAATGTAACAACCATAATAATTGAGACGTAAAAATATTTCCACAGTAAACATATTTTGCACGATATTCTATGAAACGAATTAACTAAAATAAACTCAAAAACACACTTGCCTAATTTCTGGCGTTTTACAAAGAAGTTGAACCTCATGTGTAAGAGATCGAGGAAACACGGAAACTTGAAGCGACACATCCCGTTCGGCGCTCGCGCCGAGCGTCCGCGTACATTTAAACATGATAGAGATCACAGTTGATACGGTTTCTTCACTGAGTGGCATAATTTGACCATCTACAGACATGGCAACTTCCATCAAGTCGCCTACTTATCTAGCATCAAAATTGTTCATAGTTTTCATAGTAGGTTCATAGATTTTCATATCTTTATTCTTTGTTTTATTTTTTGTCATTCTTATAGATTATTATATCTTATATATTTATTTAACTAAGTGTATTTTGGCTATTTTACTTTGAGTCGTGCACCCAATATCATTATATAAATATAGTTAGCCAATAACCTTTGTTGGCTACCTTCTAATCTACTTTTTCTGTCTATTTAGTACTACTAGTAGTAGACACTAGTACACTGATATATCTCTGCTGCTGTAGTGTGGTAGGTCTATGTTTCAAATCCTCTCTTGTATAAGGAAGCATCCCTGACCTTGTAGTGACTGACTCCTGACCTGACTCACTAAAATAAGCTGATTATGATTTTTTTATTTATGATAAATATGACTGAATTTCTAATACTACAATTATAACGGCTTTGTATAACAATTAATCGATTTCATCATTCATGTTGTCACTTTTAAATCAAAACACAGTTAACTATGAGCCGTTTTATTTAAGTATCTGACGTGAAAAAAGCAAGTGTAACAACTAAGAATACAAAAAATATCAAAAACTAGCATCAATCTACGAGAGAGTTTTTAATTGACTGCACTATATTATTTTTATACTTGTTATCTTAAGCTGGAGGTTACGACTGAATTAAGTACTCAATTGGTTGGATCGCCGACATGTCGGCACGTCTGTAAACGCTCATTCACGGAGTAATGATTATAACCATAACAATTACGGACGTTCTACTATCAAGTCTCGAATCTCTCACAATCAAACCTGCCTCTTTTTGCCTTTTATACTACCGTTACTTTACAGCTTTTTAAATCTTTCAAAAAATTACTATTTTGGCGAGAATCTGAATTGATTTTCCGCATCGTTCGCTTTTTCAATTGGTTTAGTCACAAAGTAAGAACTGTTTGAGTTTATTTTATTATTATTTGTGGTTTCGTTTAGGTTGGATGAGATTAACTTTTATTTGCAAGTAAGTAATTGTGATTATGTATCATATTTTTTTCTTTTATTTCACTCGTTGGTGGCCTATGTGACCACACGAAGTCCTGGTGCTATGAACTAAGCTTTCGAGTATAAAGTTTTCTTTTATCTAAGTAATTTTTAGTAAAATTTCTGAGGCCGGAGTCAGAGAATTTGTTATTACACCCCTGTGCTTCGGAGAGCACGTTCAACCGTCGGTCAATATCATTAACATCTCACAGTGGATTTCGAGAATTTAACGTTATCACCTACGTTAAGCCAATACGCCAACCCGCATTAAAGTAGCGAGGTGGGTCTAAATTTCATATATCCTTTCTTGCAAGAATGGATCTGGCTCTTTAGAGGTTCGCTTTTTTAGAGGAGAGCTTCGTTAAATTAGAAGCATATTAATTATATTTATATCCTTAGCTCGGAGTCGGACGAGGAAAATATTTTTGTTTTAACGACCAAAAGTTTTAGGTAAACAAATGTTTGCTCATTGTATACGCCCTTATCTGTTGTTTCATTATTATTAGAATTTAATGTTGCTATCGCTGTATTGATGACGTTATACAATTTTTTGATGTAACTTGTTGAGTTGAGCACATTTTTTGGGATGGATAAAAAGGAAAGATTGGGTAAAAAAACTTTAAACACGCGTCAGGGTCACTTGACCCTGAACCGTATTCTAGTGTTTTATACTCGTCGACGAACTTTTCGCCAAGAACACTTAAAGGTTTAGTTTACAAGCACTTTTGAAACGTCATGTTTTACTATTTGTAAGACTAACCACCGATTCGAAGACCAGGTTCTGCAGAGAAGGGCTCGGAAGAAACTCAACAGTAACTTGAGTTTCTTTTTAGCCTTCTACTAAATACCAGTGTAGAGGGTTAAAAGGGAAAGAGCTTGATATACGAAATTAAAATAAATTTACTAAATTAGGTATTATTAGGTTTATTAGGTACCTTTACATATTTCTTTAAATACGTGCGTAGCACGATCTCAATTCTCACCTGATGGTAAGTGTAGATGTTTAACCTCAAATGCAACGCGTTTGTTTAGTAGGTATTGGTAATAGATGTCTTGTTTACCTAGTAGATAAAATAACTGTTATTGTCAGTGATTACGAGTAAGTACAACGGCAAAGCGATACAGTTACAAAGTAAAGTGTGTAACACGATTCGACGAGAAATGTCTTGCAGTGGGTTAATTTGAAAATAATGGTCGCTTCTGTAATAAAATAGATAACAAAAACATTCTAAGTGTCGCCACACATGGGCCACGCGACAAGAAGAAACAAGAAGGGGCTACAAAAGTAGCTGAAGCGAGCGACAGCCTTTTTGGCTGGTGGGAGGCTTCGGCCGTGGCTAGTTACCACCCTACCGGCAAAGACGTACCGCCAAGCGGTTTAGCATTCCGGTACGATGCCGTGTAGAAACCGAAAGGGGTGTGGATTTTCATTCTCCTCCTTACAAGTTAGCCCGCTTCCATCTAAGACTACATCATCACTTATCATCAGGTGAGATTGTAGTCAAGGGCTCACTTGTAAACAATAAAAAAAAAGCCACTTGTGGCTGATAGTCGACACTTGTGGTCGGTGGCTGCTACTTTTTTAATCCATACATGCAGTATCATAATCGCGGGAGTGGCGTGTGGCGGCATTTTGTGTCGGTGTTTAGTGGCCGGTGCGGGCCATAAAAACCGAGCAGCGACGACTGTAGCGTGTGGCGGCCACCTAGTCCATATAAAATTAATGAAAACTACAAGAAATATGCCGGTGTTTTGTGGTTGTGGCCAGTGGCCCGTGTGCGGGAGTCCTATCTCTCCAGCTGGCTAATTCACTATCTTTGACGTATTGCTATTTGACATATTCGAAATTGAGGTTCTATGTAACAAATGTCATCCTACTGGTGGATATCTTAAAGTAGGTAGATGACAACATGGCAGTTGATTTTGATGTTTTTTTAGTAAGTTGATAATAAAGATCGAAATAGTGAATATCGGTCATAGTATAAACACCATGAACTCGCTGTTATGTTTTTTTTAATTTAAGTAGTTTGATTAGATACTTACTAACTCGACTGTACCTATCTTAAAGCATTAATGTAATATAATTAATTGGATTCGTCGTATTCGCGTGGAGAATAGCAATTTGCTATAATAATAATTATTGATTTATATTAAATCTTTGGCCCGTCAAACTTTTATCTACCGTTTATTAAAAACTTGAACAATACTAAAATCACGATTAGAAAATAGGGGGTTAAAGTTCTTCCAACCGAAATCCCGAACTCGGAGGAATTTTAGTATCGATGTTGCTCAATAACCTCTTCTATATTCCAGTGAAAATCCTATTAAAATCAATTAAGCCGGATCCTGACTTGTACTAGCCAAATAATATTGTTTGTGGCTTATTATCAAGTAAATAACTCAAGCACTTGTGAAACCAAAATTATTTTGAATTCACAGACATAATAAAAATTTATTATGTATTGATAATAAATCAATTATTCACTGACTATAATTAACTCCACAAAATAACAATCAATGCTTTTCAATCTATACTAATATTATAAAGCTGAAGAGTTTGTTTGTTTGATTGCACGCACTAATCTCTGGAACTACTGGACCGATTTAAAAAATTCTTTCAGTGTTAAATAGCTTATTTATCAAGGAAGGCTATAGACTATATATTATCCCCGTATTTCTACGGGAACAGGAACCACGCTGGTGAAACCGCGCGGCGTCAGCTAGTATATAACTATAATTGATTACCTCGGAATCCGAAACACGGCATAGTAGAACGCACACGGCAACAAACCTTGCCCGGCACAACAACACTAACACCATCGCTTTCCGTCATCATTATTAAACTATAATCTGTATTTAGTCCTTGACTTCCGACCTCCAGTCCAAACAAACACCTCTATCACAACGGACTAAGGTTGTAAATACAATTAACAGATCTAACACGTATTGTTGGCTCAAACACGACTGTTCCTCTGAAATTCGAAGCGGTTAACGGAAACGTTATCGGTGATTTTGGTTTGCTGTCAGTCGTTGTGATAACAGGATCAATACGAGATGTATTATCAATCGGCTAACTAGCAAACAACGAGCAATGCGTCATCTTGCGGGTAATTCGTAGTTTATTATCTACAGTTGTTATCCTTTATCTTAAATGTATAGTAAATCATTCTAGACGCTATTTCAAAAACAATCTTATAGATCACAGAAAACTACCACGAGATTACAAAAGTAATTGTTAAAAATCTGCAGACACTGTGCATTATAAAATATTGGTAAAATTATTTTCAAAATCGATTTAGTAGATCCAGAGACCCGCTTCGACTTACAAACTCAACTTCTTTATAATTTTACTATAGATGAAAGTTATAAAGTTAAAACATTTCGTCTACTATGACAATCTTTGTTATAGACACGAAACGTCTACTACCTAAGCAATTAATAGTAGCATGACAAATCAGTATGGTATTCATAAAAATAACGTCAAGAGAACCCTTACAACAAACGGGCAATTTACACTCAGTTTCAAATAAGATGAAAACAACGAAAGTAAATGAGAAAAAGAGCAAACAATTAATAAAAGAGTGGAAAAACGAGAAAAAGAGCACACTGTTTTGTTTGCAGGCGGAAAGCCGAATCATTTCCGAAGCTGCGGAAATGAGGCCACTGCGGAATGCTGTAAACAGAATGGATCGACAGTTATTAACTTCTAAACAACAGGTTCTGATCGACAGCCTTCATTAAATATTTTCATTAACGTACTAATTAAAAATGATTAAAAGATCAAAGTAAAATGCGTGCTCACTCAAAGTCTTATGAAACCGAAATGACTGTAACTAGTGCATCAGGCATAAATTGCATTCCAGTTCAGAATAGATAATTCCAAACGTCTTGTTTACAAGGCATATTATCAATATTATGAAAGAGAGACGAATAACTTGGCATTTGGTGGATGCATGAGTGCAGTCCCTGTATTCTGTAAAGTTACAGCGATGTGACATCGCTTATTTCCATAGCAACTTCGTTGATTGAGTGCATTGAGTGACATTTAATTTTTGGCATTCCATAAAAATAAAAGTTAAAACTTCTATGAAAACATGTTATAGGCGAATATTACATCGACAAGTATAAAATAGCGGAACCCAGGTGTCGGGTCCTTAGTGTCGCAAAAAATTTCTATGACTATAGTGGATTTGAAAACCAGTGGACCCCTTAATTATTCTGCAAGATTAAACGTATTGAGGTCAGGCGATATTTCACATAATTTAAAACGATTTTAAAGACATTTGTGAAATTCACCTTTACTAATGTCTTTGGAAACGAATAATTATTCAGCTGGTTCAATTATTATATCAGTAAAGTATCTATATTAATAAAAAATATATAAAAAGTTGTTTTCCAAGACCGCAGAAATAAAAACAGCCATAAATTAAAGAAAGTTTTACATGCCATTACAGAGGCGAGTCTTTTGAACGTCTTGCGAAAACCTAATATAATAAAGTTGGGAGTAAACAAGTCGGCCCTGCCAACTCAGATGGGCCTAGGGGCTAGGTGACCTACATTTTTCTTTGAAAAATGAACACAACAACATAATGAATTGGAATTTTGGAGGAAATGTGCGCATGGAAAATTATATTGCAGTCTTTTTGGTTGTATTGTTCACAAAAATAGAGGCATTGTTTTTGCGAGCCAAAGCTTTTCTTCGTGTTCTATACCATTGTAAGTACCTGTAATATGAAGTGAACGTTGAGCCTATAACATTTTCGAACATCAAGTAATGTTTTGTAGTTGTATTCAGTATTAGAAGATTTTTGACACATAAATCGAGCAAACGTTTAAGTGTCGCCGCAAACGGGCCACATGCGACAGCCACAAACGCCGCCACAAGAAGCAAGTAGGGGCCACAAAAGTAGCTAAAGCGCGCGACTTGTGGCCGGTGGTCAACACTTGCGGTCGGTGGCTTTTAACTTTTCGACTCTATCAGGTTTATTGAAATAAGAAAGAGAGGGGTGCGGAATCGCGCGAGTGGCGAGTGGTGGAATTTAGTGTCAGCGTTTAGTGGCCGGTGCGAGCCACTACAAACGAGCAGCGACGGTTATAGCGTGTGGCGACCACCGGCGTCAACCGTGTGCGATGAGTCCATATAAATTGTATGAAAACTACAGAAATTATGTCGGTAGCGGAGTTTTAGTTTTGTGGTTGTAGCCGGTGGCCCGTGTGCGGGAACCCTTAGAAATATGGTTGCACCTAATTTCAGACCCATTGCTTATTACGTTAGCTGACAAGTGTCTCAGTGTTCTCCGTTGTAAGATACGATAAACTAGAATCGGTCACCAATCCAACAACTAAGACATAACTTCACCAGCACGATATGACATTTGAACTGAATGTTATTTAAACGGGTACATACCACGATAAAAAGACGAGATTTTTAATTTCGATATTTCGACCCAGTTGCATGGATCGTGGTCACGACGGGGCTAAAGTTGCGAGATGAGAAGTGAAGTCAGCTGATAGGGGCAGAATCGATCTACCCTCTTTCTTGTTCTTTTTCTTTTTTCTTCAACAACCTCGCGTTTTTGGCTATTTAGGCACACCACACTAAAAATCTCATCTTTTTATCGTGGTATGTACCCGTTTAAATAACATTTATAATGAACAACCACGAAATAAGTTTAAAATCATTTGAACTGACTTCAAAAAGGAGGAGGTTCTCAAGTTAATTGTTATGTTTTTTTTACACAGCGATTACTCGAAGACACCTGCACCGATTTTTGTGATTTAAGCAAGTACAGTTGATATTTGAAAACATCAACATATTACTTATTTAACACTTACGTATGGTTTATGTATGGTTGTTGTTAGCAATATTGCTCGTCACGTTTTCCCCACAAAAGGCAACGTCAGTGTTTTGTAAATCACGACCCAACTCAATATATGATAATGCTTTATGACAGACAAGTAAAGAGGAAACACCTATAACCACAAAAAATAAAACGCGTTGTATTAGGTTACTTTTGTAGAAGAAGGTCAGATTGTTATTACCTCTCATCATCATCATCATCATCATCATCATCATCATCATCATCATCATCATCATCATCATCATCATCATCATCATCATCATCATCATCATCATCATCATCATCATCATCATCATCATCATCATCATCATCATCATCATCATCATCATCATCATCATCATCATCATCATCATCATCATCATCATCATCATCATCATCATCATCATCACCATCATCACCATCATCATCATCATCATCATCATCATCATTATCAACCCATATTCATCTCACTGTTAAGACGAGTATCCTCTCAGAATGTTGGGCCAATAGTCCACCACGCTGGCCCAATGCGGATTGGCAGACTTTACTTACCCAAAGAATTTAAAAAAATATCAGGTATGCAGGTTTCCTCACGATGTTTTTCTTTCACCGTTTGAGACACGTGATATTCATTTTCTCAAAATGTAAAAAAAAATTTGGAGGGGCGTACCTCGGATCGGATTCGAACCTACCTTTCGGAATCGGAGGCAAAGGTTATATCCACTGGGCTATCATATCGCATATTACCTATTAAGTTTTTTTATGAATTCTTCATGAAAGGTCCTGATCGTTTCCAATAAATCGAAAGTAAAACTTTCTTGCCAATCAATATTATTGTCTTAATATTATAATAAATACATACCGATTGCAGTTGTTTACAAAGTTAGAAGCTAGAAAATTGTACCAATGTCATAAATAAGTTTATTCAGTAAGTTTGGCAAAGCAAGACCATGACCAAGACTCGTATTTGATACAAACATTCGGACTTTACAGATCAAATAAGGGCTTGTTAACATTTAACAGTAACAACTACTGGATTTTAAGCATCTTTATTACGAGACAGGACTCCTCCGACCTAACATTTAACATCAATGCGGGTGAAACATTTAAATGTTAGTTAAAAATCTAAAAACGAATTGCATTCTATAAAAAGTATGAAAGAAGAAAATATTGCAATCTTAAATCTATACTCTATACTAATATATAAAGCTGAAGAGTTTGTTTGATTGAACGCGCTAATCTCAGGAACTACTGGTCCGATTTGAAAAATTCTTTCAGTGTTAGATAACCCATTTATCGAGGAAGGCTATAGGCTATATATTATCCCCGTTTTCCTTACGGGACCGAGGACCACGCAGGTAAAACCGCGCGGCGTCAGCTAGTTGTTATATACAAACGATTTATTGTCTACCTAATTTAGCCTACATTCGCCCGAGGGAGATAAGATTAGGCAGCTACTCGTACCAACTAAAACCCTACGTTGTTCAAATACTTCGCTTGGTAACCGAGCTATGAGGATCAACGGGACAGTTGCCGCTGCCTGGATTGCAGTGAATTACCCACAGAACAGACAACGCTAAAAGCTGACGCTTTTAGCAATAGAAGTAGCAAGGGGGCGTGGCCCGCGTACACCCGGGTGTGCGGAACAACGCAAGTGTTCTGTAATAAAAGGAATAAATAATATTGAACTCTAAAGTAAGGGTGACATATTTCATTTTTCACTAAATATTAAACAGCCATTTAGGCTACGCCCCTGGCTACGCTAGTTTCAATACAAAGAATTGACACTTTATAAATCTAGTTACCTCTTATATCTGTGGGATTACCAGTTAGTCAGCGGCGGCGCCCGAAAAGCAAACTGCTTGCTTGACAAACGGAACCCTTGACATTGTGACGTTCAGCAGCCCACTCAGACCAATTATTGTATAGGACCTGCCTCGCTAGAACTTACTTTTCTGTTAAAGTATATGATCAACGATCTAATGTGATTATAAAAACTGTCTCTATAGAATCGATGTTAAATAGTTGTAATCGTGTTCGTCGGTTAAAGAGCTCCGTAAAAATACCTTTTTGTGTAATTGAATTGTGTAAAAAACGGGCAAAAACTACTAGTTTATTATAAGATATATACAAAATCTAAGCTCGTTCTCCTCAGAAAATGACAGACAATTTTGTTCGAGACTATGAGTGCGATACAGGTCCTTCTATTATTGGTCTGAGGCAGCCCTTTTACCGTACAGCGATTGAGACAAAATCTTTGCAATTATCACCATTGTTTTAGAAAATTAAAAAAAAGATGAAAATTAACATAACATGTGCGCACGTAGCGACCTTGGCGGTACTTCGCTTTGTCATTTGTATATTTGTCGCAGCCGCCTGCACCTATTGTTCCTCCAACCTTGGCACTCGCACTGTGATACTTGCTCGTATCATCACATCTCATTTACCGCTATTCAGCTATCTCTGTTTCCGTTTTTTCAATCGGTGTTCATTTATTTATTGTTCAACAAGTTAGTCCTTGGCGATCTCGCTATACTTCAACAGGACCATTCAAAGAGAAAAAAAAAAAACATACATACAGCCGAACGTAGAACCTCCTCCTTTTTGGAAGTCGGTTAAAAATACGTCCGCGTAGAAATCACTGTAACCTTTCAACCCCTATTCCACCACGTAAAAATTGTATTTTAAAAATTCTTGATTCACATTAAATTTCGTATGTTTTTTATGGTTTATCAACAAATTTTTAAAACGGTAACTCTTAAAATTAAGGACTTTTAATACAAACTTTCAACCCCTATTTCAGCCCCCTTCTATTTTTTGTTTTGCTCCAAGGTTCCATTTACCATTATACCAAAATTAATGTTGATCGGTTCAGTCATTTAGTCGTGAAAAGGTAACTGACAGACAGAGAGAATTTTTAAAATTCAACCCCTAAAGTGATGAAATAGGGGTTGAAAGTTTACATTGATTTCCACGCAGACGAAATCGCGGGCGTTCGTTAGTAAATAATAAATAATTTATAAATTAACTAACATGACTTAAAATATACATAGAAGTGATGTTTGTGTTTAGACTACACTATATATACACAGTAAAAGCTGTCCGTGCGTGCAAGCGGCTGTTCAACGTCGTTTTTAACTTTGTTTGCATATATGCTCACCAACACGGGCCATGGATACGGCTTTGCCCTCGTTTATATGTAAACAATGTTCACCATTTTTCCCAATACGTAGAGAATTTAAATATTTACTTTTTCAATCGTTCAGCAGTTTCTTCCTCATCTGCTACGATTTTGTTGTACGTGTTTTAGGAATATGTAAATATAGCAGTGTGTATGTTTTTTTTTATTCTTTACAAGCCCTTGACTACAGTCTCACCAGATGATGATGCAATCTAAGATGGAAGCGGGCTAACTTGTTAGGATGAGGATGAAAATCCACACTTTCGGTTTCTACGCGACATCAAACCGGAACGCTAAATCGCTTGGCGGAACGTCTTTGCCGGTAGGGTAGTAACTAGCCAAGGCTGAAGCCTTCCACCAGCCAAACCTGGACCAATTAAGAAAACCTCAATCTGCCCATTTTGTGCTATTTGTGCTCTCGAGCTTGATTACAGATCGAACTCCCACCCTTGAATGTTTTAATTGAAATTTGAGTATTTTTGTAATTTTAATCTGGTGTAATTAAAATAGAAATATTTTGAAAATAAATCATTAAAATCGTGATCGTGTGAAGTAAGTATAATTCAGCAGCGAATTGTTTCAACTTATTTTGTTATTTTTTGTCGTTTCGTGAGAACCATTGTGTTGCGTGAAACGTGGTTTTATAATGAGATTCTTGACATTGCACTATTTTGAGCAAATGCTTGGGTTACTCAATAAGGATTAACAAACAAAATTACTCGTTTCTTTGTGATTCTTTTATAATTTAGCAATTGGTACTAGCTACTCGACGACTTGAGTAGTATTAGCTACTCGACGACCGCACTGGCGCAGATAAAGGAATGCATTGATTTACCCTTTGATTATATATACGTCGACGTATATATAATCGAAGGATTTACCTTTGACGTGACGTATTTATAACCGAAATTTTCTGAAAGTTGTAGGATAATATTAACCTTAAGAATTTTTTGATTAACCTAAGGAATACATAAAGCAAGCAAGACACTATATTGTTGTACCCATTCTTAGCACAAGTTTTTGTTTTCTTTTTATTATGGCTTCGCCGTTTGTGCATGTAGCCAGTCTTCAAGTAATATTTTTTTTATTAAATAATTAGCTCTATTAGAGCGAAAATGTTAAGTTAGTATAGTCCATCGTCCATCATCGTCCGTCAGTCGGACCTAAGTCGAGTCATTTCATGCTTCAATAAGGCGAAGGCAACCTCAACAAAACTTTTCATGTAATCAGCAAGAAAATAGAACTAGTCACTCAAAACACCATGACCTCCACTTCACATGTGCACCTTTACATAACTATGTATTGAATCTAAATCTACTAAAAAAAAGTAATATGCAGCAAATTAATAAAAATAAAACGTGAGCTGTAATTTCTACAATTTTCCCGCCAAAGTCGAGCTAAAAAATCTAGTTCTTGATAAAAGTAATTCGTTTTTATAAAATACACATAGATATAATCTCACTCTCCATATAGGTTTTATTCGTTTTGATAGTTTTTTTTTTTAATGTAGAACTTTAACGCTATTGTTATTATAATGATAATATATGATAATGATACAAAAAAATCGATGTTGACCTATTTTATTGAAATCAAGCTTAGATGTTATCTAGTGTTATCAATCCAGGTTAACCAGGGCACCATAGCTATCTAGAGCACTCGGGCACAAAAGCTAGCTACCCGCTAATGCTCGAGGAAGCGCCCAGGCACGCACCGCCATTAGATTGATAAAGCACGTTTAGCATTAGTTTGTGACAGTTTTAGTTCAGAGTTACTCTGAGGTTGGAATATGGATTTTTTCCATTCATTTTATTGAGAGTACTGAAGCTAATTCATCCTAATAATAAGGACTTATTTCAATCATTTATTTGATTTTTTATTGAGATATAATACTTAAGTTAAGTCATCCTAATAGGTGTATAAATCATACCCAGAGCCTACGTGGTAAAATACTGATGCATTTATATTTATGTTTGTGCAAAAACTGAGCCAACCCTTCTGACACCAGTCGGAGGCAACTAATGGTGATGAAAGCAAGAGATATATTTATTTAAGTATTGCTTTTAAAAGCCATCAAATTAATTATTCATGGGTGACTTTTTACATTGTTTGTAGTATGTATTTAATTAAGGTTTCGTATGTGACGATGGTTTTTGGAGACGTCGTTGATCATACACTTTAACTGAAAAGTAAAGTCTAGCGAGACAGGTCTTCATGTAATTAGTCTGAGGTCGCTAGTTATTAGTATTTTAAAAAAGGAACATCGTTAGTAGGTCGAACGGAAACGGAAGTTAACAGATTATAAAACGCTGGATTTATATTTTTAATACATTATTCGCCGCGGCACGGTTTATGTCCGGCAACACCTGGCGGGCGAGCGGCGCGGCTGCAATAAATAATACTGACAGGGAAACCAGGTGCAGGTACAGGGGACCCACGTAACTACTTACGAGGTTACAAGCTTAACCGTCGCGCCATCTTGAGTTTATCAGACATAAATACACAAAATGTCGTAGTTATAAGCGTTTTTTTGCCAAAAAAGAAAAAAGTCACTGGATTTATTTATTTTATTTATTTATACTTTATTGCACAAAACAAAAACAATAACAAAGAAAACAAAAGAAAACATAGAAAACAAGTATATGCAAAGGCTGTCTTATTGCTTATAGCAATATCTACCAGACAACCTTTGGATAAAGGAATTAATGTAGGTAATTAAATGCGGGATAGTGCAACAAAAAAAAAAGAAAAATTATATAATAATGGATTTTGAGCTTTGACTTCTTTTTAATAGCGCAAACCTTAACAGGTCATGCTAATAACATGAAGGTTTAATTCATAACACCTATGGTTAAGAAGAATGAGGTCAGTATCGCGTATACATTCAAAAATGAAGTGCATACCCTCGAGACTAAATATTATTGTACATATCTATACTAATATTATAACATGTGAACAGATTATGCGAATAAAAAGTTGCAGAGGATCCGGTCAAACCAGATACCTGAACGATTTATTTTAAAATAAAATAAGTATCCCGTAGCTCCATACGATTTACATAGCTTCATGGTCATGGAGTCAATACCAGTCATTCTTTATTTGTAAATAAAAATATACTCAGAGGCACATCAATTATTTAATATGACGCTAGTATATTAAAGTGGGCGGTTATTTATGCCTCTGAGTATATAAAGCAATATAATTTAAGTAGCAATAAAACATAATATAATGTAACTACTTGAAAGCAGTGGAGAAGAAAATTTTCCATTTTGTACTCTTCATACGTATTATGCATACCCTAGTTGATAACCTAATGCACGCCACTGCTTGAGAGCCTACAATAGCCAGACGTACCCCTTTTTAGGAAAGCTAAACGTTTTCCACTAGAAAGCCACGTTATTTGCGAGTGTCATACATTTTATCCCCGTATTGTCGCCGGAACGGGAACTACGCGAGTGAAACCGCGGGGCTAGCTAGTAAATAAATAAAGCATGAATATCATGGTATAGCAAAGACATGAATACGATTGACTTTGAATGTTTTTATTTTCGTCTATTTTTTACAATCTTATATCAAAAGACAAAGCACCGTGATCTTTCCGTATAAAGACTTTGTTTTGTCCCCTACAAAGATGCTAATTTTAGGATGAGTTTGTATTACACACTTATTTATGGCACTGAAAAGTTATAATTCACTTTTACGATGCATTGTCCATACGTATCAAATTGATTTATTTTTGTTTTTAACCCAATGACAATGATTTGTGTGACGTATATTTTTTCCACAGCAAAATAATAAAATCTATACTAATATTATAAAGCTGAAGAGTTTGTTTGTTTGATTGAACGCGCTAATCTCAGGAACTACTGGTCCGATTTGAAAAATTCTTTCAGTGTTAGATAGCCCATTTATCGAGGAAGGCTGTAGGCTATATATCATCCCCGTATTTCTACGGGAACGCGAACCACGCGGGTGAAACCGCGCGACGGCAGCTAGTTATTAATAATTGAAAAAAATAACTTGGTCTCTTTTTTAATTGATTAATTAACATAATTACGAATTAGGTCTTATTATTTATTGAAATAATTGTACGATTAACTCAATATTGTACAGTTGACACGGTTGAATGTAAATAAATGATACGGTTTTATCTATTCTGTTACGATGCAGGTACCTAACTACCAACCTATCTATTATTAGTAGGTACCTATATTCTTAGGTACTACCTACTACTCAATATAAGTAAGTACTTTATTAGGTATGCTAAGGTTTTCTATGATGTCACTCAACATACATAGGTAAGTTAGGTAATTAAATAATAAATTGTATATTAACCCTAGAAAAAAGCTTTCTGATAGAAGGTTATCAATTCGAGAGTGTTTAATTTTGGCAATGTTACATCAATGAAAAATATTACTAATTGGTTTTATATTTTTTTATAGATCTGACGGTATAATTGACGGTACATAGGAAAACCTTCTCTAAGCAAGTACCTACATAACAGACAAACGTCAGTAACTTTTTTTAGCTGTAAAGGGCAAAGGCATTAACCGTACAATCATGAGTTCAGTACATAGGTAGATATTTGATCAGTAATAAATGTAATATTCACAACTTAGTATACAGTAATTAATAAATATTCTTAAAACAATTGAGAGTAGGTCTAGCATTAGATTATTTGTCACATAATAAAAAAAAAAATACGCACTGCCGCCACCGAAAATGATTTCCAACTTGTTAGGCACTTCGAAACGTATTTTCATATCACTGCCTGTTCCTTTTGGCGAACACTGCAACACTTGCACCGCCACAATTACTTTATTATTGTAATATTTTATGCAAAACAGTTTATTTAATCATTGGTGATTGATTAAAATTTTCATTAAAAAAATTTATTGATTAATTAAGCTGTACAATCCTTGACCTTTGCCTGTCATAAAAAATAAACAACAAAACTTCGTAATTATTTTAAAATTCGAAGCGCGTTGACCCGGGCCAAATGGCGCGCATCGGATATACCTACTCTGTGACAACGGAACGCGGACTGAGCGTCGCCGTCCGCCGTCCTTCCGTATAGGACGCCAGTCGCAGTCGCCTCCCGCCGGGCCGGCCTATATCCACTCCATGTGATGTAATCTACATGTGACGAATGATCGAATAGATAACGAACGACAATGTTTAACGAACGTCATAGCAATAGCTACCTGAAGGCTGATAGTGATAAGGTAATAATGCGGAAAGTAGGTACTTACTACCATCATGAGAACCTTCTAAAACCGATTTTGAATAAAGGTTTGCATTCAATCCGTAAGTATGTAGGTCTAGGTAAATGTCCGTGATCTATTCATGGGTTCGGCCTTTTGTTGGGGGTAGATTCTTTATTTATAATCGACAATGTTCGTTATTTATGTATATAAAAAAAATTCTATCTCCTTTAACATTAAGTATTTTTTTATTCTTTACTAGTTAGCCCTTGACTAAAATCTCAAGTGGTGGTAAGTGATGATGCAATCTTAAATGTAAGCGGACTAACTTGTTAGAAGCAGGATGAAAATCCACACCCATTTCAGTTTCTATAAACGACTTGGTACCGGAAACCTAAATCGCTTGGCGGTACGTCATTGTCGTTAGGGTGGTAACTAGTCACGGCCCAAGCCTCCCACCAGCCAGACCTGGACCAATTTAGTCAATCAGCTCAGCCGGGGATCGAACCCAGGACCTCCGTCTAATAAATCCACCGCGCATACCACAGCGCCACAGAGGTCGTCAAAACAATCACATAAATGTAACACTTAGGGTAACGCGTTATTTGCATCGTCAGCTAATTATTTGGTACAGACTTATTCAACACAGAACATAATTTTATCCATAATGTGTTCTCTTCACGGCATTGTATCGAAGAAGAAAGAAGTCACGACATATCGCGATGTACCGAGTGGCAACCAGCCACCGCCGAAGCCATCACCAGACCAGAAACAACAGAAATTATACCAACAGACGTTTTCCATGTAGGTTCTTAATACTAATTTAGATCTTATGTTTATGTGTTCTGCAATGTTTTCTTCTTACTAGCAGACACTGGCTACGGTTATTTATAACCGCCAGCAGATGACGATCCGTCTAGTTAGTCTATTTAAGAATTGCAGTTAAAATTATTATGGTGTTAAGTTCGTACTCCGATATTGAATTGCTTTTATCTTAGCTTTGTATACTTCTGTAAGTATATGTATATAAATGTTAGTTAATTACCAATTAAAATATGACTTAGACGACTGTTAGAGCCGTTGTGTTATGTTAGTCACTGACGATCAAGTAATCTCACATGCCTGCAGCGCTAACGGCTTGACGTCTGAAAACTGATCGTATGTTGGTCGCAAGCAGCATGATGTCATGCACATCGCGAAAAACACACGTACAGTTTTATAGGATGTCAAGCTGTTAGCGCTGCAGGCATGTGAGATTACTTGGTCGTCACTGATTGACATTAGCCGATTAGCCCCATCGATCTTTCTTTTTGCTGGTCGGCCTTTTAGCATTGTCTACAACTGATAGCGTAGATCTCAGATGATTTCTTCAGTTATTTCTCTATTCTTAGGCGTAGATAAATAATTATGTAATTTTTCGGATTTGGATGTAAGAAGAAACCCAGTCTCCATACAAAAAATCATCGGGCTCAAATTATACAGAGCTGAAAACTAGCCATAAATTAGGACAATTTGCAAAAAAAAAATATTTGTCTAATCAGTTAAATTTACAGTTGGGTAATAATTCGTATTCCGTGGACATAAAATTCATTGTATTATCTGTGTCTATAAGACAGGCTAATTAAATTTATTTAGTCCGATAAAACTGATGGTGTGTTCACGATCGGCATGATGTCACGCACATCGCGACCAACACACGATCAGTTTTATCGGCTGTCAAGCCGTTAGCGCTGCAGGCATTTGAGATAACTTGATCGTCTGTGGCTGACATCTCGTACTCGTACTCGTTTAATAAGTCTGACGGATGCGCTAGTTTTGTACCTCCATTTTTCATCGATGTATTTTGGTACTTATAGACAAACTGTTTATGAAGACTGATTTATATGCCAGTCCGCGTAACTTCGCTATTGTTTTCACCAAACAATTTGTGCTATCTATTCTAGTCACAGACTTAATGTACTATTGTTTGCTGCTTTTGTATTTTTTTATAAGCAAAGGTCATACGATCGTCTATCAGCAAGATTTTATAATTTATTTATAACATTAAATTTATTTAATGACTGAATGACATAAAAACAAAATTTAACTCAGATAAAAAGTATATTTGGTCGCATGCAAGAATGGGTCAAGACAAAAATAGGAAATCAAGCAGGTCTGCTAAACCAAAGAGTATAATAGAATCACTTGTACAGCTATATACGGAGGTCCTGAGTTCAATCCCCGGCTGGACCGATTGAGGTTTTATTAATTGGTCCAGGTCTGGCTGGTGGGAGGGAGGGAGTCTTCGGTCGTGGCTAGTTAACACCCTACCGGCAAAGACGTACCGCCAAGCGATTTAGCATTCCGGTACGATATCGTGTAGGAACAGAAAGGGGTGTGGATTTTCATCCTACTCCTAATTGTATAGTAGTCAAGGGCTAACTTGTAAAGAATAAACTTCGGGGGTATGTGCAAAATATCATTTTACACTAGTCTTGTGGGCAAGGCTAGGATCAGGGGCTTCTCGCACAGTGAAAAACTTGACAGCAAATACCTATTTGATTATGATTTACGCCCCGCTGAAGAGTTTGTTCTGAGTTTACGTTGCTACCTCGAGGTCAAGGCACCGGGTTCCCCATATAGCCATAAAAATCAGCAACACAATACTGTTAGATTGACATTTTTATTTAGATTTACAGAATTATCAAAAACCTTCTGGCGTTTTAAAAATATTTTTCAATTTACACGATTCATTTTCGTATAATAATCATAAATAGGTAGGTTACACCTAAGCCTACAAATATTTGTTTCTCTTGTTAACTGCGTTTTGAGGTATAAAAACATAAAACCGAACACAGAACCTTTTTCCTTCTTTTTTCTATTTGGAAGTCAGTTAAAAAAATATGAAGTACATTATTATAATTTACCATTGTTATACATTTTTGTTGTAAGACGATGTGGCTGTATAAGAATCTTATCGAAAAAATACCTTATGGAAACACTAACAAACGCACTAGCCGTCTCTACAATTTTCGAAAGTCCCCCTCGATTTCTCCAGGATGCCACCATCAGATCCTGACATGGAAAAAATGGGACCACCCTGGAATCAAACCCTTCAAAACAAAAAAAGAATTTTTAAAATCGGTCTATAAATGACGGAATTATCGCTGAAAAAACATACATACAGCCGAACGTAGAACCTCCTCCTTTTTGGAAGTCGGTTAAAATATAGGCGATAGTGTGTCCTCAGGGATCTGTGGAGCCCGTTATCAGGCAGAAGGAGGTAATACGGTTAGCGTCGCGACGTTTCTTGCCGTTTGGCAAAGTTGGTAGCTTTCCTAATATGGACCCGCAAATCCTCTTGGGTGTTGTTTAACCCTTTTTTGAACATTCTACGTAATTTGACCTTGTATTAGTTATTTTGTTATTAGAATATTTTTTCGAACCACTAGCTACTTAGTTGTACCAACTTGTCTTCTCTAAGTATTAATGAGTTTTTAAAGAAAGCCTTACAATACATATATGCCATCTTGTTCATCATCAGAGATAGCGCCTTGCAATGCAGATATGCCATCTTGTTCATCATCAGAGATAGCGCCTTGCAATGCAGATATGCCATCTTGTTCATCATCAGAGATAGCGCCTTGCAATGCAGATATGCCATCTTGTTCATCATCAGAGATAGCGCCTTGCAATGCAGATATGCCATCTTGTTCATCATCAGAGATAGCGCCTTGCAATGCAGATATGCCATCTTGTTCATCATCAGAGATAGCGCCTTGCAATGCAGATATGCCATCTTGTTCATCATCAGAGATAGCGCCACCTTGCTCATCATCAGAGAGTGTTAATATTATAATACTGAAAAGCCAGGTCTCATAGGACCTCTTCCATTAAGCCTGTTAAATTCCTCATTTTTTTGTCAGTGACATGTCAGATACGTGATATCCCAGTGGATATGACATTCGATTAGGAGGGCGTAGGTTCAATTCCCGCCGGGTGTATGCACCTACAACTTGATGATGATGAAAAGTCAGCCTTTGACTGCGGAAATCTGGATGCTAAATGACGATGCAGTCTTGTCTTACTTCCATATACCTAATGGTTTCTACGCGGTATCATACCGGAACGCTAAATCACAAGTAGTTACTTTTTTGCTGTAAAGTGGTAACTAAAGTGTTTTTCAGATAGCATGGGCACGGTGACAGTCGCCTGTAAGTCGTTCATAATACGATACGTACTATTATCGTCCATCGCGGCAAACTTTCAAGAGTGAAAGGAACTGTCACCCGCACCATCCTATTCGTACATGAAACGTACTGTAGTAGTAGCTTAGACCCACTACGATCCTTCTAAGCGGGTTGGCGTTGGAAGGATATCTTCAAACCTTAGTTAAAATGAAAGGAAAATACGCAGGTATTCAGCAAAAATAGGAACCTGAGGAAGGAAATGACAATGTGAACGGCAAACAAAAGCCGGCGGGCTGCGGCTCGCATAACAATCGGTAAGCTCGGCGGTCGGCGGTGCGTCTTCGTCTTCAACCGCACAGACTAATGGAAAAGGTACAGTAGGTGAGTGGGCCATCGAACATACACTAAATGACACTACCATCAGTGGAGATAACATGCGACAAAGAGATAATCTCGTTAAGAGAAGTAAAGAAATTCAATCAAAGACGTGGCATCCACATATACCGCTAACTCTTTCATTACGTTGGTACGAAGAAGATAGGATTGCGACAACTCCAGAGCCATTCGACGAAATGTTGTCTATATTTCTCTTCTTGATCGCATGTTAGCGCCATAGGAGCGCACTTGGAAGAAAAGGGATTTTTTAGCCGATAAGAGTTCTGCAATATCTTGTTAAGGATGTCCAAGACGATTTATCTCACCTACAAGAAAAAACGCCGGTAATTAGAAACATTCAATGTGTTAACGTTTTGCTATATGTTTGTTTTTTATTATTATTATTGGTTTGATTATGGATGTTCTTAATCAGGTCAGCGCAACTTAGTACCACCTCGGTTAGAGCACGCATAGAAAGTGTTCAAGGGGACGAACCTTAGAATATGGGAGTATAAAGATCAAAAAGTTGTGGCGCTATCTACATTTTTCTTTTAGTCTGTGGTTTACTTATAATAAATCTTTAAGGATTCGAGGTCATCTACATAACCATGGCCGGGCCAAAGCGTAATTTTACAGCACTTGTTGAGAAATAACAATCGCCGATAACCAATTTTTATTCTAGCGAAAGTTGAAAATCTTATGAGCATTGCATAAAAATAGGTTGAGATTAAGGTATCAAGATAAGAAATTCAGCATCATCATCATTAGTCTATTTTAAATGGTACATACTACATAACACGGGAGTCTTTATAGGAGCGGGCGTTTAGACCCGCCACGCTCATTCAAATCTGAGTTGGCGGGGCTTTAATAATGTTTCATTATAACGATCATCAACAGATGTTAATGATGACTGGGGCAAACGGATTTACGTAAGGTACTCTCAGAGGCATGGCGTTGCACCTCAGACCAAATACCTATGGACTTGTATCGCACCCAAATTCACCAACAAAATTGTCTCTCATTTTTTGAGTGGGATGAGGTAAACTCACACATCGAAAATATTTAACATTACTAAATATATTTTATGTCCTTACACTACACACAACTATAAATTTGATTCGCAATAGACACACGTGTAATTTTAACACAGTCTAACAAAAACATCGCTTAGATTCATTACACAAAATATTCGATTACTTGATTGTTCGTTTTGCTGTTCCAGCTGAAGAATCGTTTTTTTTTTCATATTGTTTTTATTACAAATTTGATATTATAAACTTAGAAATACTTACAAACAAACGTAACTTCATCTGTTAGTAATGTAATTTTTTATGCTATACAACTACACAAAATATTTAAGGGAACTCTTTACACGAAGAAAACGATTACAACAATGATACACCGATTCTGTAGAAACAGTTTTTATAAACGTTAGATCGTTGATCTTATACTATGACAGAGGGGTAACGTCTAGCTAAGCAGGTCCCTATATAATTCGTCTGAGCGGTGTACACAACTAACTCCGGACTGAGATTTTATTTTGAGAAAATAATCCAAAAATAATTCAGTACTCGAATCCACTATATCTTGATCCGTAAACCATCATCGAGGCAGTGGTAAATAGGTAACCGTATCGAAAATAGTAAAAGAAAAAATGCCTCCATTCAAAATTAAACCCTACCTATAGAAGGTAAATCAAACAACAATACAATTTGATTCAACCTCGAATCTTCGTAATTGTCTACGGTTTTGGGACAATCAATGATACGGTCAATCATCGAATCAATTGTAAACCTCACTTGATATTATATTGAAGGTAGCAAAGGCTTCTTCGATAAGTCAAATAAGCCAGAAAAAGAGATGTAAGAGGAAAGGAGAATAAATTATAATAATAAAAGTAATAGGGTTAAATTAACTATGTACCCTTCGGTAGATCTATGATGCACACCAAGACATCTTCAATTCAACACAATTTAATTCAACACAATTTGATAAGGCGGTAACTAGCCACGGCCGTGGCTAGTTACCACCTTACCGGCAAAGACGTAGGTACCGCCAAGCTATTTTAGTGTACCGGTACGTTATCATCCGTTAAAAACCGAAAGGAGTGTGGATTTTTCATCGTCCTCCTAACTAGTTAACCCGCGTCTATCTTAGATTGCATCATCACTTACCATCAGGTGAGATTGTAGTTAAGGGCTAACTTGTGGCTCCACCGTGGAGCTCCATGGTAGAGTCCGGACTCACATCGAAAGGTTATAGGTTCGAAAAACGGTTGCGGGACTATTGTCGACCCACTGACAATAGTCTCTACGACTAACTGGAGAAGAACAGGGCTAATTGTCATACAAGTATTTAAACAATAAAGATATGGCTTTATTTAAAAAAAAATCTCGAGACGAGAGAAAGACGTCGACCAATAACGACGTTGCGATGGGACGACAGAGAAAGCGATGTTTTTGATTCTACCGCTGTTTGGATTATTATTATTTTTTTATAATATTATTGTTTCAGTATGAATAAAACTACAGTGACATGATATTAATATTAATGCAAAGAACAATGCCCTTTGCTCAACCCTTTACAAGTCAGTCTGGCCTTGCAGTAATAAAACTTCACTTACTGGGTACAGAGTACAGTGTTTTGTCAATTTTCATAAACACAAATTGGTAACATTGGTGGAGTGCAATGCAGTGCAAATTATGTGGTGGAGGCGCGACGTTTCATATTTCTGACACAGACTATGTGAAGAATGAACAGGGAATACTTTATCAAGTAAAAATTAAATTAATAAAAACCGTAATAAACTTCAGCCCTACTCTGTCATATGTGTACTGTTTATCAACACACAAATTAAAAATGAGGGTATAAATCGCTTGTCGTTTCACACTTAATGATAACTATAATAAAGGTTTTCTTAAATTAATGAAAATTAATTCAATTGATAAGCTTAGAACAATTAGAATAATTTAATTTTATAATGAATAAGTTATGTAATGACATAAGTTCTCTACCCTCATTTCTAATTTGTTTTTTGGTCAACAGTACACAATGAGTAGGGTTGTAGTATTAGGTATCTTTAAGAATACATTGAAAACAATAAAAATATATAACAATTCTGTCATACGTAATTTTTGGGTATCTGTAACTGTTTACGCAACGCACGCAACAGCTCTCAAAAGAATAACTATTCCCGTATCTCCACATTTTTATGATTGATAGATTGAATTGATGATGCGCTCTTATTGGTAGCGTTCCTAGAGTCTTCTATAAATGAACTACCTAAAATATTTTTTTATTTAAAAATATTTTTTGACTAGTTACTGAGATTCACGACTTCAAGTAAACAAACAAACTCTTCAGCTTTATAAAATTTTAGCAGACTGAGAATACAATGTTGGACAATTTTGTTTACAGTGGCTCCGTCTATTTTAATTATAGTCTCTGCTTTCTTATTATCCAGCTTAGTATCACTTTACTGGGACTTGTGAGTATCAAGCGGGCAGCGCTTTTATGTCTTTGAAGACAGGACAATAGGTTTTAATAACACACTACACGGCATTTGTTCCTTAATAATAAACGCTCGGACGTTCGTTTAGTAGACAATAGGCTGTGGTATGTGGGCATACGGAAAATGATATTTGATAATAAGTGGCTTTTATAATAATGACAAAGCAGGATGCCCAATAGCTATATACCTAGTATACCAACACCTATAAACAAAGACTTTATTCTATTAGACATGTTACGTCGTGCCTACAAAATCACTGCAAAAAGTGATCCGAATTAGTTATCTACTCCACTGAGCGACTTGGCTGAAATTTGAAATGGGAATAGATATTTTTAACTTTTTATCCCGGAAAAATCTATGGTTCCCGCGGGATTTGTGAAAAATTGAATTCCACGCGGACGAAGTCGCGGGCATCCGCTAGTATCTGATATGCAGTATAAAATCTTTGTACTTTCGTTGTGAAATGGATTTTATCAGGTACCTACTAAGGTACCTGATAATATCCATTTCACATCGAATAAACGTGATTTTTTTTCTTGCATAGTAGATACACGAAAATTATTGAATTGGTAATATGCAATGCATGTATTTTGTATGGTTACGATTCCTTACATGATATCGCTTTCATATGGCTTTACAACACGGTTCGCAAAAGCCTTTACGTTAACTCAAAAGTGGGTTAAATCAATCAAGTTTCACTTCGCCCATGTAACGAATTGTAACCAATCGGGCACAATTGATCAATTGCTAATTATAAATTAATTCGTAAAACTTACGGCTGGCGTTGCGACGCTCGCGTTTAGAACATTTCCAAAATTTCATGGCGTCGGAAGGTCAACAAGTATTGGTGGGGACGGGGACAAGATGGCACCGCGCGCGCACCAAGTCAAGGGGCCATCGTCTAACTGACCGATTGGGGACGAAACAATGACTTTTGTTTACAAATTGACGCGGAGAATTTAATCACGCTGACTAAACGAAATGATAGACAGCGTGCTGCGTAATGCATGTGCGGATTTCAGTTATACTTTTAATTTAAATCTTAAAGATATGTTTGATTCAAATTATTTGTTTGCAAAAAAGTTTTGAAAGAATTCTTATTAACAATGAATTATGAAGAAGTTGAATCTCTACTGAAGCGTATTACATAATACGAGTACATTACGCAAGACACACACACACATGTTTTTATGTCTTTAGTTTTAGTTATACTCACTATGATTAATTATAAGTATCTTTAACTACGGCTTGTTATGGAAGAGCGGAGCCCTCTGTCACAGGAGTGTACAACTCTTAAAAGAAGACTAGCCATTTTTTTTTTATTCTTTACAAGTTAGCCCTTTACTACAATCACACCTGATGCTAAGTGATGATGCAGTCTAAGATGGAAGCGGGCTAACTTGTTAGGAGGAGGATGAAAATCCACACCCCTTTCGGTTTTTACACAACATCGTACCGGAACGCTAAATCGCTTGGCGGTACGTCTTTGTCGGTAGGGTGGTAACTAGCCACGGCCGAAGCCTGCCACCAGCCAGACCTGGACCAATTAAGAAAACCTCAATCGGCCCAGCCGGGGATCGAACCCAGGACCTTCGTCTTGTAAATCCACCGCGCATACCACTGCGCCACGGAGGCCGTCAAAATAGGGCATTAATTATTTGTTACTGATTGATGTTAACGAAATAAACTATTTTTATTTTATTTATTTAATTATAACATTAATTAAACATTTTAAAACCTAAAGCTTTGTGTAAAGTTTTGGTTTTAACGAAAAAAAATATTATTATTCGAAATTATGTAAAAATAGAATGTATAGAAATCACGAATCTATGTAACTTTCTCTGTTCCAAACATATTCAGAGCCATCCTATTTTCATGCCATACTAGCTAGCTATTGCTCCAAATGGCTAGGTTCATGCTATTTTTTTATTGGCCAGCACTTCCAAAAAGAGCCCAAAAAATGTATGAAGTGTGAACGATCTTCTTCTATCTTCTTTTAAATAATTATGTTTCATATGGAAATAAAATCATCAACGATTGACAAATTTTGGATTTGAAAACAAATAGGTAATAAACCTAGATTTAACTTTACTTAAAACCAGGCGCATTTTTCTTCGAGTTAATGTATCTTTAACATTAGTCAATGTATTATTATAAGCCAAGTGATCTTACAAACTTACAATATGATCCTGACCAGCGAGAACGACTGACGTGCCCGGACCCTGTCGGTTCATATAACCGTTTAACTCGGTGTTATATTGAGGAAGGCGTGGGACCCACGATCTAGATCAGGAGTCAGGACCTTTGTGGACTCAACCCACTTACTATAATCACGATCAACGTTACGATTTATTGACAGTGTTGTAGAATTGATAACATCGGCTAAATCGCTTTGTAACGTAACGCGTTACGGCGCCACTCCCATCTGGTTTCCCTTGCTTACACGCATACGGCAGCAGGTTCAAGTTATCACTTCCGTCTGTAAGATACCGAGACGCACACGTTTTTTTTACATATCACTAAAAATTAAGTAGACCGTCCTTAAAACTAAAACGCACAAAAACACACAGGAAAAAAATTCCATTTAAGAAGTGCGTGTTATTTATATTAATTTACTAAGAATTTTATTTTGGATCGTGCCGCGTTGCAAGAACCAGCTCATAACTAAGAGCCCCGTATGGGTTTGAAACTACGAAAAACGCGACTTTTATCAGTGTTTTATAGTAAATTAATAAGAACTAATCCAAAATTTTTTTAGCAACACCACAAGATTAAAACCGTAATCTAATATACCTAAGTAGGTACTTGAATAAGGGTAGGGTTTTAAAGTGAATTAAAAAAATACGTGTATAGCGTAAAAAAGGTTTATTTTCTATCACATCATGTCTTCCTACTTTATAAAATTTTGGAACTTAGATGCCAAACATTACGCTAAGAGCAATCACTACAATTCGAAGCAAGTCTGAGATAAACATTTTCCATTGTTATAAAAATATACATTTCATTTTCATTATTGAAATAATAGGCAGAGATCCGGCAGCTGGAATACAATAGGTGTTTAAGCGTTGCGTTAAAATTTGCGTTCGCGTCATATCACATGGCGCGCATATAACAGTTATTGGTACACGACGGAGGCAAAATTCACAACCGTAAATACAATATGTTGGATGACTCTTGTTTTGATTGTTAGCATTAGAGCGATTTGAGTTGCGTGAAATTTTTGTTTTTCCTATAAAATGAGGCACTTGTTAAAATACATTACTGTATGATTGATAAGATTCAGGGTTTTCTGATAAGTTTTTTTTAAATCATCTGTTGTAAAAGTTACCTTATTTCTATGAATTGCTAAGCAAATACATCGCTTTTATTTTCAGACATGATACACGTGTAATTTCCATTTTACGGTTGTGACACAAATGGGAATAATATAATTTCAAATAAATAGGTCAGATGACCATAAAAAATTAAAACGGATAGGTATCCATGGTGCTGCCACCATGCTGCCAAATCTCGTACTATGGATTAATTAAAAACAAAAGGTATAGGTATGAACGACAACAATATTCATAGCAACTATTCATTAAAACAATCGAACGAATTTTTCTAAATTTTACACACTGGGTTACTTATTGCCAACAAAGTTTTCAAAAACAATCTGTAATTTGTTAGTTTGTTGCTCAGCTCATAATTTTTAGTGCAATGTTGTATCATTTTGGATTTATCATCAAATTACAAGGCTAAAGCAACTAGCTCATGTTCAGAATACAGACATTATTGAATCTGAAATCATGTTATTCAAATATCTTAGTCTAAAGAGAACGCTTTATATTGCATAGGGGTGATTTACGAGTGTAACAGCGGTTTAGGCTTATTTGATAACTTCATTAATAAAAAAACATTAAATCTGGGTGCTATTGAACTACAGTTTTCTGTTATACAACTTAGATCCAAGAGTTATAACTTGTTTTAAATTTTTTTAATAATATGTTAAGCACCACTTTAAAATTTTCCACTCTCTCTAGGACTAATATTGCGCAATATTTAGGCATGGAATAAAAGATTCGATTATTATTTTGTAGGTGCAACCCATATCTTATTTCATTCAATTATTTTTTATTGTTATAACACTTTTATAACACATTAATTTAATTATGACCTGCTCCTTTTTTGATGTCGGTTAAAAATATAATACACTCGGGTATCCTTTTAATTTAAAATTTATTAAGATCGGGTAAAATATAAATACATATGTATATCCAAATAATAAAACTTGATTATATTCATATTCACCAAATATAATTTATAAATTGATTGGTATCTTAGAACTTGCCTCAAACATTCCAGACAGCCAAGGGGAGCAGTAAACATGTTTAAACTTCCCGGTTTTTTTGTACAGAATATGAATATAGTAAGGTCTCCTAAAATATAGCCTCTGCTTCCGCTTCCAGAGGGTCTGGGTTTGAATCCGGTCCGGCGCATGTGTGCATTTTAAGAAATTAAATATCACGAGTCTCAAACGGTGAAGGAAAAACATCGTGAGGAAACCTGCATACCAGAGAATTTTCTTAATTCTCTACGTGTGTGAAGTCTGCCAATCCGCATTGGGCCAGCGTGGTTGACTATTGTCCTAACCCCTCTCATTCTGAGAGAAGACTCGGTTCAGCAGTGAGCCGAATGTGTCAGGAGAAGGATTAAAGTCCACACCTTTCGGTTTCTACACGACATCGTACCGGAACGCTAAATCACTTAGCGGTACGTTTTTGCCGGTAGGGTGGTAACTAGCCTCGGCCGAAGCATCCTACCAGCCAGACCTTATTAACTAATTAAGAAAACCTCAACTTTTATTAGGTCAAGGATTTTGCGACTAAATGAATATAAGACATTTAGCCACTTTTTTTCGCCTCAGTTTCGACGCGCTAGTGACATATCTAATACAGTATAAAATCTTAGTCGCAACCTCTTATTTAGGTATCAGCAATATATATTCGGTGTATTTGATACAATAACAGGCCAATTTATCGTTTTCACACTTCAGATTTTTTTTTATTATTTACAAGTTAGCCCTTGACTACAATCTCACCTGATGGTAAGTGATGTAGTCTAAGATGGAAGCGGGCTAACCTGTCAGGAGGAGGATGAAAATCCACACACCTTTTCGGTTTCTACACGACATCGTACCGGAACGGTAAATCGTCGTACCGGTACGTCTTTGTCGGTAGGGTGGTAAATAGCCACGGCCGAAGCCTCCCACCAGCCAGACCTGGACCAATTAAAAAAATCTCAATCGGCCCAGCCGGGGATCGAACCCAGGGCCTCCGTTTTGTTAATCCATTGCGCATACCACTGCGCCACGGAGGCCGTCAAAAAATACAACTCAAGAGTCAAAACACGTCATTCTAAACATAGTTTACTGCTCCCTCGGGTTATTGCACTATTACTATACATGGTAAGCATACGTTCTAGGCACGATTCTGTACTTTCTATAATAATTAATTATATCGATTACACACTTACTATGGCTTATGGCTAAAATTGTTTATCTTAAACTCAAAATACAATTGAGATTTCATTATCTTTCAACACTATAAATTTTTTGTATAAAACATCTCTACAGTACGAAAATAAGTCCTTTGAAAATGCCCAATCTGTTACTTTTCTTTTTTAACTATCGAGTTCTGGATTATAATACACACAAAACTCAGATGTTTCTACAAACTAACATGTTATCTATGGTACTATTAAATATTATAAATTATTACGTAACATATAAGGCTTGCTTTTTACACCAAAGATATATAAGGATATTGTGTGAATTGTGATCACTAAACACTATTATGATTATTGACAATGTATTTTTTAAATCAATAATTTTAAATACTTTTCTCATTATTTTATTTCACAATATATAAAATATTTCGCGACCTGAAAAAGAATGATTGTATTCCATTTTTATTATTTACCTAATTAAATAAATTATAAATAAATTCATTTCATAACCAATATATGTAAATACAAACACCTTACACATCTTCAATGAAAAAGCAATTTGTATTGGTTTGGTTATAAAAAAAAAATAAAGAAAAGAACTATCATATTATGTTTTTATAAATACTTAATGTCTTTTTCGCATTAGCATAAAGGTGTACTCTAAAGGAAAACTGCATAAGTTTGTTTATAGGTAAAGACCGCGTCAAACTTCAAGTCCGTTCTGAACACGAGGCGTATGATTGCGCTATTATCTATACTAATATTATAAGGAGAAAAGATTGGATTGTTTGTTTGTATGTATGTTTTGAATAGGCTCTGGAACCAATTTAAAAAAATCTTTCTTGGGAAGCTACACTATCCCTGATGAATTGCACTTCTCTTCACTTCAACAAAGAGTTTTTCCACTTTGTATAGTACGATACAATTTCTGTTTTGAAACATCGTGCGTTCCGCAATACAAGATTTTAGATGTCAGCGGTAACGTAGAGGGGTGGCGCTGCGGCAGGGTACCAACGCACACGCGCCCGACCCGACCGACGTCGCCCCACGCGTCTCGATTTTAGCAAATTTTATTTACGTAGCGTAGCTTATTTTCGAGACGCCATAAAGATTGCATCCAATTATACCTTTAGTGCATACCCTAGTTAAAAACCCTTTGCACGCCACTAGGCTGGGATGTGTTTGTTTTTGTATACTGCCATACACCTCGTGTTTTGAGTGGACTCGAAGTTTGACGCTACGATATTTTTGTTTCAACTGGCTCAGCTATGGAAAAGTATCGACATCTCTTACTTAAATCACAACAAACCATTTATTGCCTTTCGTATAATTAAATAGGCAGAAATTTTACATCTACTGTCTTACTAATAAGCACTGGATAGTTGCACATCAATTTGTCTATTTCTACATCATTAAATTGAATGACGAAAGGAAAAGACAAATCTTTGAACAACAATACATGGTTTATTAGTAAACTACAGTTTAGCCATGTTAACAGCCCATTTTTGACAGTTTTTACGGACAATTGTGTATACATTAAAAAAAAAGAAATATTTTTACTGATAAGACTTCCAATAAAATAATAAGGTAAATTATTATTTAATTAAAACATGATAGATATTTTAAAGAGATGATTCATACTCAATGAAGAAAATTTATGCTAATCAAAATAATTCATTAAAAAAAAGGGTTTATTAAAATATCTGGACCTGAATAAAATCTCATATTTTACCAATGACAAGTAATAAATCAAACACATATAATACAATACCCCTAGATTATGTATATAAAATAAATATATATATTTGATAATTGTTTTAAAAGCTTTCCATCATAATTTGACAACTAAAGACACTTAATCCATCTCCGAAATTCTGAAATAATGCATAGCACATAGGAAACTATAAGTTTCATTGGAACTTTCATTTAAAAGTAGCTAAGTATTACATGATTTCTACAATGAACTTGATATGTATTATAATACAAAATATTATCATGATTTGTTTGAACGCAATGAAAACTTTGAGAGAACCCTATCAGTACACTATTAAACACTATCAGAATCAAACACCCATCATATCAGAGACAAATCCACATCATAATACGAAGGCACTGCTTTTTTGATAAATAAAATATTTAATGAATATTTGTGATGAGCAATCCATAATATAAAATAAAATGTATAAAATAATGGACATCACACACAAGCAACACCATTCACAATCCTCTAATCCTACAACACAATCTGAGAGCACACAATTTTACAGTTAAAACAGATGAGTAGGCAGAACCGTTTTTTAATTGTCTTCAATTAAATCGATCAAATAATTTCATTAATTATTGCAAATATACACAATAAAAACCATACAAATTAATATTACCACTACACACTAATTTTAACTGCCCATTCTTGTAGTTAAATTCATAAAATTAAAATAAAAAAAAATGAACTACATAGCTAGAGCTAAAATATTAATTGTGTAAATATGATTAATAATATACTTATAAATAGTTGTTGTAATTAAAAATCAGTTACTAAAACCAATACTGAAAAGGTGTAAACCTACATATCTTTGCTAACTTATTGCCAAAGTTATAAATGGCCTTACGTAATTATCTTACTAATAATCAATTATGTTAATAGTGGGAGCTTCACTTGAATAGTTCAGTCATAACAAGGGGCCTCTAGCATAAGTTTTCAAGTGAAAACACATCACAGAAGTGAGTTAAATCACAACTAAAATACAAAAAGAACTACTTTATTGTAGTAAAAAATTTAATTTAGATTATGTTTGTGTCAACATTTGACAGATCTATACTAATAAATCTGTCAAAAATGCAATGGCTCTTGTGACCGTATTAAACACTTCAAATGTCAAATATTTTTACTCGAAAACTTAAGATTTTAACTTTATATCAACATCAGTGTTGTTTTAAAATGAAAACACACTGAATTAGTGGCATAAATATAATATTATTCATTATGTTGATGTTATGCCCACTTTCTGTTCCACACATTTAGAATAATAATTTGAGAATGTGGTATGCTGTCAATGTCTGTACCATGCACCTTGGACTCTCGTCTGGAAGTGCGAGACGGGTGTGACGAGGTAAGCCTGTTGGGGTTGTTGCACTACAGCCAAAGGTATAACTTGTTGAGCCATTTCCACTGGCTGTCCGTTATCCTCTGAAACGCCGAGTGGTTGCATGTGCTGTGAAACCTGTTGCACACCTTGTTGGGTGAGAACCTGTTGGTGCTGGCTCACTTGCGGCACCAGCATCTGCTGCTGCATTTGCTGCTGCTGCTGCGGCTGCTGTTGATGGATGACCACGTGAGGCTGGTTCTGCATTTGCTGGTGCTGTTGTACCTGGACTTGTTGCACTTGTTGCTGTTGCTGCTGCTGTTGTTGCTGTTGCTGCACTTGTTGTTGTTGCTGAGCCTGCTGCTGCGCTTGCTGTTCTCGCTCGTGTTCCTCTTTCTTCTTCTGCTCCATTGCTGCCTTCTTCGCATCCGCCTTCTCTTTTTCCTGCTGTATCCTAATGGGATCTTTGTTCTTGTCGTACGACATGCATTTACCGCTACGGAATGGCACCAAGTCTTTAGGTAATTCCTGTTTCTTGGTCGCAAATTTGACGTGGGGAAACTGGTCTTTCATGAAAGCTCGGAAGGTAGAATACCCCATGAGTTTTACTCCAGGCTCCAAAATTTCCCCATACTCTTTGTACGCTTCGAACAAGTGCTTTCTAGAGTCACCTTGGATGATGACAGTCTTACTCGCCTTTTTACCTTCTCCTGAAGGTTGAACATCTTTCGGTGAGCTGGCATGCTGTTTGAGATACTCCTTCAAGAAGTTTGTAGCATGTTTGTAGATGTCGAGGGTGAACGTGTTGTAGGGTTTCTTACCAACATTGCCGTGGATCCGCGGCGCGACTCCGTGAGTCATAACATGTTGCCTGATTCGTTTTAGCTGATAATGTGTCACATTTTCCAAGTATAGAAAAGCTTCTAAACAAACCTTTCTCCCTTGGTAGACGTAGCAAGCTCTCAATCTCCTGCGGACTTTGTGACGCGACGTCTCAGCTGGGTTGGCCAAACTCGCCATTGTGATGCCCATCAAATACATGTCATGTTCACTTTTGGTCAATTCTGCAATGTTGAGTCGATGGCGGTACACCGCTTCAGGATTGAGGCCTCGATAACAATTATCTTTGCAATCACAGCCCCTTCTTAGTCTCTCTTTTACCTGAAATGTATACACACATACATAAATTATTTTATATATATACTATTGAGCAGCACCAAATAAATAAATTTGTACTATGACTTGACATGCTATCAAACCAATCAATAGACATAGGCCATAGGCACAATGTTATTTTCACTATTTAGTATGTAGTATATTTTACATCTTTGTATTCTATGAAGTCAAAAACTTTTTTTCAAAAGACAACTTTAGAACTATTAAATTGCTAGAGGATATGGTCAAGATTCATTTTGACTCATTCCCTACCCCTATACTATTCTACTCCCTACCCTACCCTACCGCTACCTTACTCCCACTCTACACCTACCCTACTTCTACCCTACCCCAGTACCCCTACTCAACCCCTACTATACTACCCTTACCCTACCCTAAGTATGATAAGGATTATGACTAATGTACATTGTACACTGGAAACCATGAGGTTTAATTAACATAACCATAGACATATTGTTCGCAGCAAGAAAGGTACAAGTAGTTTCATGGGGCACTTACAGGATACCAGTGAATATGTGTCACACAGGAAATATAAATAGATGGATCATCAATGGAATCTTACATTTTTGGCATTTTTGCCTCTAACTTTTTTTCTTGTGTTTGGTAGCTTGGCAATCTGTGTTAACTATGGAAGAGGTATAAATATGGTACAATCAGAACAGCCGTTTAAAAAGTAGGTAATGTTAAGTCTTACAGCTACAACAACTGCTGCTTGACTTCCTTGAGTTCCTGGTTTTAATGCCATTTCATTGACATGAGTTGATTTTCTTGTCTGGTATGTGCTATATCTACTCTTTGACAGTGTAGAACTATATTAGTCTATGTAAAATAATAATTTAACTAAACTTAAATAATAATTTACCTGAGCTGGATTATCCTCCAGTTTATTATCGAGGACCTCCTCATCACTGTCAGACTCCGCCTTTTTCTTTCTCTTAGCACCAGCCTTCTTTTCCACATTGGGCTTAGTCTCAACATCCAGATCTGCAGTTTCTACGTTCGTCTCAAACTCAATACTGTACGTCCCTTGCATGGCCTGTATGTTTCCATCTCCGTTCTCAACTTGGATTGTATGGCCTTGCCAAAGCACCTGAAATAGTATAATACAAGTTATGGTAAATCTATTTTCGGCAGTCTGTTCAATTTGTATGTAATGGTAATGTGACAGATGCAGTGTGTATGTGTCTGTGTAATTTAGTTTAGTTAATGTTCCTTCCAGTGGCGTGCACTTCATATATGCATTAAAGGATACCCTAACAAATGTCTTTTTAATGCTTATCCAATACACATTTGCTCAGTTTGGTTAAATTGTCTAATAGAGCATACCCATAGGTCTACATCCTTATGCATGCCACTGGTTTTTTCTCTAAAAAGTAATATTCAGCCTGTATGTATACTGCACACTTGTTGTACACCATAACATTACATTAAAAGTGAAATAAACAAATTAACGCAGGATTGCAGTATAAGTTTAGCTACTATTGCTTATAACATTTGATATAAATATTACTTTATATAAATTCAGTACATTTTGCAAACTGCAAGAAACCTTTAAAAACTACTGATTATATATCTATGAATCATATTAAAGTTACTTATTTGCAGAAAAAAATTATAATAATCTATTACAAAGTAATTTAATAAAATTAGGTTAATATTTTTTATTCAAATTATCTTTTTCTTGGTTTCATTCTTGAGATCTTCCTCCTTATAAGAGATGGGTCTTAGACCCAACACACTGACCCAATGCGGGATGGCAGGTGAAGTCTTTACTAGATAAATATAACCTACATACTATATAAATAGCGTTGGTGATATTTAAAAAACTTCCAAAGTCTTTTAAATCTGATTCAAACAATAAAAAGTATTGTTATTTATAACCTCAAATGTTATGGCATGTACAAACTACAAAAGCCTCTCGCATAACAAATACAAAAGCACTTCACAGCCCCTGCACTTCCAAGCATTCATTATCAAAATAATTTCAGTAAGTTCAAAAATCTAACTGTGTTTATATTAATGCAGTAGTAATACCTGTTCTTGATGTCCATTGTAGCTGTGCTGTTGCATATTCTGGGCAGTGCCAAGTTCAAACACAGAATGCTGGCCCATGACTGGGGTATGCCACTGGGCGCTCTCGCCATAGTCGCCACCGTTCTGGTCGGACGGTATCGCCACTATTATGGTCTCCTTGCTGTCCACACTCCGCCGTTCCACCGACAGGAGAGAGTGCAACACCTCACTCGCCTCCTTCTCCGCAGGATTCACCACTTCCATCTTTTCGTAGGACATTTCCCCGACGCTAAACTACAATGCAAGGCAACATTCATGTCAAATCACATGTACGTACTTACATACGTGTAGTGTGCTATGTACGATGAACGTCGGGCGTCGGGCTAACCCGCCCTGATAGTTCACACGACCCACAACCCCACGATTTTGCCGAGAAAACCGCGATAACTTTTCAAATTCATGTAAATAAACATAACAAAAACCGTGCAATTATTAACCTTAATCGCGTTTTTTAAGTTTCATTATCGCATAGCGGATCGAACTCCCGTGGAATATTGGGCCATATAGTCATAGCAGAGAAAGATTCAAACTCACCTTTTTCGCTTTATGTGCACAACCGAGACACTTAAATGTATATTCTTTTAGTTACACTTGTAACGTGGATTGTATTTGTTCACTTGATTTCGATATTACAGTCATAATTGAAGAGAAATGCACAAATATTTCACATAATTCACGGAAGCAATATGGCGATACACTTTCCGTGAATAAAATCGGAGGACGCCGTAGAACTCGTCGTTAGTACAGTGCGCCGCCACCACGCAGCGCTGCTGCGACTGTTTCCGTATCGACGCTCCCCGCTTAGTTCGTGCCGCGCCAACTTTAAATGGCAAAGAGCACGTCGGTATTTGCGTGATGAAATGAATTAATAAGAACGGATTGTATTCCGTGTAATAATACCTAGTCGATTTGTTTTTCATATATTTTTTTACTTAAGTTAAGTTAAGAAATTGTCAGAATAAAAACAATGTTATTGTAATATCTCTGTTGGCAAGGGTGATAGTAGGAGTAAATCTATTATCTATGTATCTAAGGAGTAAATAATCAAAACTTTATTACGCAAGTATAGAAAATTAATATCATAATACACTCCTACGTAAAGAGTTATTATACAAATTGTAGCTTCTATTTAAACCATAAGCTGTATTGTTGCGCACGTAAGGATTCCCATGCGTAGGCTATAATATATCTCGTATGTGAATGAGATACCGATAGCCGATACCAAAGGAACGTTTACTTCGATCGGCTTACTTATTTCTTCGGCCCTTTGTCTGTTGATAGGCCCAAGATGTTAAGTTCTTGGATTTATATTTACACCTACCTACACAATTATATGTAACACTTAGCTAGTCAGTTAGGGTTGTTAGAATGGTAACATTCGATTACCGTTTTGTCTTAATATTATGGAAGGTAATGAGTTAAGCGGATACTCATTTTTAAGTATGAATAGATACCTACCTAGCAGTGGCGAGGATGGAATTTTGACGAAGGTAAGGTAGGTATAGGAAACTCCGGTTTCCTATACATCCATAGCAAACATACGAGTATACATATATCCATTTCAATAATGAATTTAAATTTAATTAAATTCATTATTGTAATGAATTTAATTAAATTCAAATTCATTCATAATTAAAATAATTAAATTTGATTTTAAAAGGTAACCCGGAAATCGGCCTGTATGGACTTTTCGCCGCTGCTACCTTGGTATATTTATATCTAAATGTGCAGGCGACTATATTCTAGACGTTTATACCTTATATATAAATGACTTATTTCCTAGACGTCCTGACTGATATTTAATGTATTATGCCTATCAAGGTACATGATAATCTGATTTTCAATAGATTCCTACCGCATAATTACATTCACCAATCACTTTTTTTTCTTGTATATACGTTGTACGACTATTACACAAAAATCAAAGCATTATAAATTTGCTAAATAATGGCATCTGGATAAGATCTTGTTTGTAAAATGAAAAAATGAATCAGGTGCTACAGGGACTTAAATACGCAGGGAGTAATCAAGAAGGGTCCGCACTGGCGTGGAACAAAATGGAGCGTTCAACCGCCTGAGGCTAGGGAGATACATATTTCATACATACGAGTAGGTATAAACATATTGCGTTGATGACATACAATAACCCAGGGGATAATATTGTTACTTCCGCTTCCGTGACATCCTAATATTAATTCTAATTCTATCAGAAGTTCGAAGGCAGGTACTTATCGTAGATGTACCTACTGCGTTCTAATTAATACTACTAACAAATAAAAGTAGCAAAGTATAGGTACTCGTCATCATCATCATCATTATCAACCCATATTCGGCTCACTGCTGAGCTCGAGTCTCCTCTTAGAATGAGAGGGAGGGGTTAGGCCAATAGTCCACCACGCTAGCCCAATGCGGATTGGCAGACTTCACACACGCAGAGAATAACGAAAATTCTCTGTTGTGCAGGTTTCCCCACGATGTTTACCTTCACCGTTTGAAACACGTGATCAATCAAATAATCTAATCAATACTACTAGCAAATAAAAGTAGCAAAGCATAGGTACCTACTCGTAAAACCATTATTTTACTCTTTAGCAATACGACCGTCTTTGCTGGTTTTATTTTAATTTTCTGCTGTTTCGTGTTTTGTTTTTTTACAATCCGCTGCAACAATTTTTTAATAATCAAATAATTTAATGCCACCAATCAGTATTTATTTTACTTATCCACTAAGCGAAAAGTATATTTTTCGGTATTAAATGATTCACTTCCGGTAAATATATAACTATCTCTGTCTACTGATTTTGTATCATTAGGATTAGGAATTACCACAGACAGGGACGTAGCTACTGCCGTATCAGCCGTATCAATGGTACGGGCCCTTACGTGTGAAAGCAAAAATTAGGTAAATGTAATCCAAAATCACACTGAATCTGGTGCTTTCCGGAATAAAACTGCCTTTATAGTTTCAATCCAGAAATGACAAAAGTATCTATAATGTCTTTTTTTTCCCGGGAGCGAGCAACCAACAGTTGAAACATTAAACATAGGTAAAAAGTCACTGTCATATGTATTTTAAGCAAGCATTTTTTTTTTGTGAGAAATTTACCCTTCATTTGGGGTACCCCTCCAACTACTGTTACAGAGCCCCTTCAAGACACCCTACGCCACTTACCACAGAACGTTTACGCTTTAGCAACTAACTGGAGTCCAGTTTATTTTACTCACCATTAACAGCCGATGGACGTCCACTGCTGGACACAACCCACTTGATGTACTCAGTCCACCTAATGCGGGGTCGACCAACACTGCGCTTTCAGGTGCGGGGTAGCCATTCCAGCACCTGAGATCCCAACGTACATCGGCTCTTCCAACTATGTGCAGTGCCCATTGCCAGCTGCCCAGTGCTTCAGCTTTGCGACTCCTCTCCTCTCCTCATCTCTGATTCGGTCTCGCAGAGAAACTCCAAGCATAGCTCGCTCCATCGCCCGTTGACTGACTTTAAGCCTTTTTATAAGGGCCACCATTAGCGACCAAGTTTGTTTTACTTAATATGACTAAAACAATTTTATGCAATCCAATTAATATCAAAAACATTAGCGATTTAGAGCACCTAATTCATTTAAAAAAGTGATTATACGTTTATGACCCGATAAGATGGTAAAGCTTCAATAAAATTCAAAATTAATAAATTTAAAGTAGGCTTACTTTACAAACATGTTTGAAACAACAATATAAAATCGTTGGTTCGGAAGGCAGATCTACTGAAAAGACCCGGCAATAAAATGAGAAGCAATTACTCTTTTAAAAAATCATTCACTTTCAATCATCATAACCACTTTACTTCCTGTGTGAAGATGGAAGCTTATCGAATAGCCTCCAAGCATCCTTGCCTGTAAGCTAACATCTTCAAATATGTAAACAGAAATGCGTTTACATTGAAACGAATTAAAAACAAAACACCTTATGCTTGAATGAATACAGTGCCGTGTCGTTACGAGCAAAATGTTTACAGCAAATTCTATCAATAGTGAAAGTGTTCATCCCGATTATACAAACAGTTATTGTTTATGTACGTATTTTGTTTATACAGATGTGATTTTACATACAAACAAGCGACAAAAGTATATCGACCTTGTGAGTATCGAACTCATCTCTATCCCTCTCTATCTATAGAATCGTGTTAGATAAAGAGAGACAGAGACGAAATTCGAGACTCACTTTGCCGAGTGCGCTTATCATCGCCTATCCCTTCTTCTCCTTCCCACTTAAGTGGGGTCGGCAAAATATATCAATCTTCTCCATTAATCTATATTACTCGTCAGCTCATCAGTCACTATCCTTTTACACACGTCCTCTTTTACACACTCCAACCATCTCTTCTTGGTCCTTCCTCTCCTTTTGTGTCCTTCCACTTGCAAATTCAACATTTTTCTAGTAATGACTTTCATCCCTCAGCAATACATGTTACCAAGCTAACGTTTTATTCCTCAATTTGTTTGTCACTGGCGCTACTTTCAGACTTCCACTATATACTTAATAGCGGATGTCCGCGACTTCGTTCGCGTGGAATTAAGATTTTCACAAATCCCGCGGGAACCATGGCCTTTTCCGGGGTAAAAAGTAGAATGTGTAGCCAAATCACTTCAGTAGCCGCAGCGTAAAGGAGAAACAAACATTGGCGTATCTAGGATTATTTCCTAGGGTGGGCCTGGCCCCCAACATCAAGTCTATCATTAGTATCATAATAGAATTCCACATCGGTAGCCCAAAATCCTAGGGTGGGCATTATACTGGCGGCTCAAAGTCTTGCTGTTTGAAATAATATGCTTATGACCGTCCATCTGCTGATAATGATGATAATGAAATTCCTGGATACCCATAGTATCACAGTGGTCATCATTAACCCTTATTACACTGTTGAGTCTCCTCTCAGAATGAGAAGAGTTAGGCTAAAATATTCCACCAATCTGGCCTAATAGCTGGTATGCATGTTTCCTCACGATGTTTTTCCTTCACCGTTTAAGAAACGTGATATTAATTCACATAACTGAAAAGTTGAAGGTGCATGCCCCGGACTGGATGCGAACCTACGCTCTCCGAATCAAAGGCAGAGGTCAAGCCTGCTGGGCCATCACGGCTCATATCATAGTGGTGCAAAACATTGAATTTAAATTGATTGTATGCAATATTTCAGCTTGCTTTTGTATGAAACTTTTCTTAAAGCTAATTCAAGATTTCAAGCTATTTAATATGCAATAAAAGTTTGGATGCAACATTTCAAATATGCTCTACATTCGTGAAACGTAATATACGAGGAACTTACTGTCATATTAAATTTACTAAATATACCGCAGATTATTTTAATTTGCTTCTTCTATCATGAAACGTAATATACGAGGAACTTACAGTCATATTAAATTTACTAAATATACCGCAGATTATTTTAATTTGTTTCTTCTGAGTCTCAAAGGGCGTCTTCTCTGAATCTCCTCGGCTTAGAGAGCCATTTTGGAAGGGTGTTTTGGCTCAAGTGTATCAGTCCGGGCGCTTCAGAGTTCGTGGGTGAAAAAGCCCACGTCCGGGTGACATCAGACATCGGGGACCTAGTCTTTGCCGGCGAAGACGCTGTGTTTATATTAGTGTTGCCTGGGAATCACTATCGGTCGTTATGTCATCGTCAGGATCGTAAAGGTTGAATTCAGTTATTTTATCGTGAAGCTATTGAGGCTTAACCTTTAAAGCTGGCGGTGTCTCCTGTGGTTATATGATTATTATCATAATAATATGATGAAAATGATAGTAATCATACAGTCCTCGATTAGCCCATAAATTATTTAAGTAGGGCATCCCGCCTAAGAACGACCGCCACCAGAAACGACAGAGAAAAATAAAAGAGCACACGAAAATTAAGGATTTTTTGGTTTTGAAGCTTTGGTTTTGATTGATACATAATATTCTATTTAGCTACAGTGGGTTAGTATTGATATTTTATTAATTAGTTATTTATAATTCACTTAAGGACACAGGGCCCAGTCCACAGGGGAAGATAGCTTCAAGTTCCCTTAATCCGGCACTGTAATCCTAATATGATTATAATGAAAGATACAAAGTATGTAATTTGGGTGTGTGTGACTGTTAATAATAGTATTTTCTACCTTTTAGAAAATAATTTACTATTGCATAAATACAAACAAAGTTGCGGGTAAAAGCTAGCATAGAATATTAACAATATTGTTAAACAAAATTGTTATTCCCAGTAATAATGATATATTTACCTATTTGATTTAAAGTTCTAATTTCAAAAATATATAAATACGATTTCTCGCTCGAAATAGAAGTGTAATTATTAGGGAAAATGTGTTTTTTACATGACATACCTACGTACCTACCTAAAACTATTTAAAAGTTTATAAATGAAAACATTTTCAGTTGTCTTAAGATCCAATAAATGTAGGTAGTTTAATAATAATAATATTGCTTAGAATTAAATTTAAAAAAGGAAGTCTTTGATTTCCTCGAAATTTCATTCTTTGTAGGTAGCTGTACAATGTTTACTTCAAGTCTAAATGACGTAAACAAAAGATTCGATTTTTAAAAAATTAATACGGCAAGCTTCATTTTCATCAAAGCAGTCGCTAGGTCAAGTTGATAAAAGTGCATCTACCTACATCCGAGTACTATTTACCTTCTAGCTGCTTTGTTTTTAAGCTAAAAATTTTAAGATCAATTGCGTCGCAGATTAGAAAAGGATCCTGGTAAATATTTTGGATAGGTATACAATAAACATTCAAGCCGTACTTACCACCCGAAGAAGAATCCAGCGTGAAGCAGCTGCTACGCGATTTCACCATGGAGCCTGGAGATGGGCCGTCTGGCCACTCCATCCTCTCCTCCATGGCCTTCGAGGCACTCCTTTTGAACTGTTCCAAGAAGCTGTCTATTTGTGTCTCTATACTCGTCGGAGAGCTGGCCATCGTTACCACCGAAACACCGAAAACAAACACAAAATCGTATCCAACCCCGATATTTCACATGTGAATCTCGAATATTTTGCTTGTTGAGACGCGAATTTTACCGCCGAGGAATTTACACATTGCGGCAATATACGTCATTGTAGCGCCGAATTCGCCCATCAATATAAATCTCCGTATAATTTTATCAAAGAAATTCTGATACCCCGCAAGCATCAAAGGGCCGTAGACACTGAAATGATTGTACTACGGATACCGTTATGATATACTCGGCATCGAAAATAAAGCGACACCCACCGACATCTATCGATCGTCGCAAACAGCTGTTTCACTGGGGTTGCCATGTAATAAATTTCCTTTTGCTTGAATGTTTGAAATCTCCATTTCTATAATAAAACCAGAGAATCTATTTTTCTTATTATTCCATGATAATTAATAAATATTTATTAATACTTGTATTGTCGGATTTGTTTCTGTTTTTTCTAGTATCTATAATCCAATGATTGTACATGACGGCGACAATAAGCATCCATGTGTGCGGTTGTGTATGCATGTGTAGCGAATGTGAGCGTGGGTAGCGGCGCCGGGAGGGACTGCGATCGTTCGTTTGCCCGCGCACGTTGCAAGTAAGCATTTGTCAGTGCTGCGCGAAGAGCGAGTGTACGTCTTTCGTGTTATCGTTTAGGTGACTGCAACTGTCACCCACGAGACTACACCCGGTACCAAAATGTCAAGTAAGTATACATTATTGCAATAATTAGCTTTAGTATTAATTAATTACATAATAATGTCCCTTAAATCCGCTGTATCACATTAACATCTGATAATGCAAATATAAGTTCCGCTGTTGACAGAGGTTATCGTAGTAAGAACAGTGAATAGGATAGTTAGAAATTAATTTAAAAAGTAGAAAGCAATTATAGGTATTTATTAACATTGGATCCTTTCCTAAAATACTGTACTAAAATGTCTTTGTACATTTTAAGATAAAAAATAGTTTGTAAGAGTAGTGTAGATTTAGTTTCAAATTGAAATTCGAATAATTATAACTTTCAAATTATCTACCTACCTGCAACTTCCCAGTTTACCTTCTAACGTATTTTTTGACAGGGAATTCAATGGAATGAAAATCTTTTCCTAATTTATACTGTTTGTTTATTTAACTTTGTTTTAATCGTAGGTATATTTTGTATAATGCAATATATTCAGTTTATAATAGCTATTGCATATAATATATAACTCTTAATAAGCCTTTCTTAACTTCACCATTTTTTATATTTATTTACGAAATGAAAGGCATTTCATTGAACCATCGGTTTGACTTTCAATTTCATTTATAGGGCATTCTTATCAACCATTGTTTTATTTTATGTACGTTCTTGATATATTTGTCTCGTCATCTGATTATTACTTTGGTAGTGTGTAAATCAATAATTAATAATAGAATTAATTGCGCCATCCCGACAACCTTGAGACTTAATCAGATTCCATTTATATCAGCTTCTATAGCATCAGCCTATTAACTGACGTCCTGTGTCGTCTGCGATCACGGTTATGAATTAAATTGTCGTGCAAGCGCACTAATACTACACATATTTGTGTTATCTGATAACATTCTCTCCTGTTGTAAACATATAGTCATATCGGTATCAGTTCATTACTATAAACATAGATCACATCACTGAACATGCTGCATATCAACGCTGATGCGTTATCATTGTATTGGTCTTGACCATGAGCTTCTATTTGTGGCATAACAGTCGATATTAACAGTTAAATTATAAAAGCAATATATTTATGTCATATTATGTTAATATGTTATTTTCTTCGTTCATTGCCTGATAAATGCAAATAAGCGTTAAGGAACTGCGGTTGGATAGGAATACGATCTCTGCCACAAAAGTTCATGTGACCCTATTGTGGCTTTATTTAATAGCGACAATACTCTTATTACAAGCTGATATTGAACGATCTGTCTTCGTTATATCGCATATCACTAAGCTTAAAACTGTTTTTTTAGGTTTCTATCTATTTACAAGTTCTGGATTAAGCTAAAGGCTGGATGATAGTTGTGAATGTTTGTATGTCTTACATGTCAGCATCTTCGTCAAATTTGGTTTTATTTCGAATAGGAAAAACATAAAATACAATTTTTCATGCCTCTAACTTAAGCATAATGATATATTCTTCATACAAACTTTCATTAATTATCTATTTACCTTTAAGTTTCATTTTAGCGGACAAAGGTGATTCGAGTACTTCCAAGATCCATCTGTATATGCCTAGACCTAGAGTACTTTTAATTAGAAGTTTAGCCTTAAATACGTAAATGTGTACGAGTTACTTTCATATTTGTTATATGCAACTATTAATTCTGTAATAGTATTCAGTGGGTCAGTTGAGATTGGTTTCGTACTTGATAGTGAGAATCCGAGAAATATAAATAAGTAGGGACTTGTTTGTCAAACAGAATTTAAGAGATTAAGTTTGCACCTAGATATTTAATCAGCAGATTTTTTTAAATAACGTACTATGAGTACGATGCTTTACCAACACTTGCGAGCTATATTTACAGATAAGTTTTATATAATCCTTTTAATGCTTGGTGTATAATTTACTATCTATGGAATATTCTGGCCGCTATAATTTGGTAATGAATGTATATTACATTTTGTTAAACCACCAGAAGCAATGAGTATTATTCTTCTCATTATTATTTGATAATTTTAGTTCACTGTCAAAACGTAGATCGTGTAGGTATACTATTATTATCGAAAAAGTTACTGGTTATTAAATTCATAAAAAAACCAAAAACTAGCACGAATCTTGATTGCAATCGCGTGAAGTCTTGCTGTAACAGAAAGTTTAACTTCAATTTGTAAATTGTAATCTTCTGATAATCTCTCTGCATGAATGAAGTTGCATGCCAGTTTTTTTGCAACAATTCGTGGACATTCTGAGTGGAATGCATTATTACTGCATTCCTTGAGCTAAGCATTGAAGCGCTTGGTTCCCGCCAGACCGGCCGCACCTAAATAGAAACCACAGGGACATTGCTCCCGGTATCTGTGGCTGATCCTGCGCCGTCGTTAAATCTTACGTGCCTTATTGGGGTTCTATGCTATGCGCACTCCATGGTAATTTATTTAAATCAAACCTGTATGGGAGCTTCTTTGGCTATAAATAAACTTGGATGTTCTATTAATTATTAATTTTAGTAATATAGCGTGCTCTGCAATTCAACAAATGACTATAACTGTTAATTTTACAATTCCTATGCTTAATGCATTTCAGATTCTTACAATATGATATCTAAAGTATAATATTATGATTAGCATATCATGAGATACATAAAAATGTATAGGTAAATCTTTAAAATCGTATTTCCCACGGCAGAACCTGTTAATATTATCGATATTGACAAACTCGACATTAGTTTTGATATTATTTTCCTATATCATCTTATATGTTAAACGTATATTGAAAGTAATTACACGGTTTTCAACTGCTAAGCATTTATTTTTAGATTGTCAAATCATTATTTTATAACTAAAATTGATTTAGATTAATAATTACAATGATAAGCTTACATGGCTGTATGATTTTTAAAGCTCCGCTACTTTATACATATAATAATACTTCTGTATTTGTTATAGGTATTATTACACTTTCTTAAATATTTATAAATAGTTCATAAATTTTTGGAACTTTCCTTTTTAGTTTACGTTCTTGAGAAAACTGCTTCATTTTAGGTACACTAGTATTTCTAATTAGATCATTGGCAGTTTTATTACCCACTAACCTACAGTAGAATCGAAGCGAGCAGTTAAACACTGTTGCACGTCTTGAAGTTCAAATAGCTCCTTAATCACCTATTGGACACGAGACAGAGACATGAAGACACTGCGGTTGTAAACTGTCAACTTGAATTATTCAACCATTCAATTAGTAGTAGTCGGTAGTAGGTAGGTAGGTCTTGGCGTCATATTAGTTTATACACTATGGTGTAAATGGAATTGACAGGAAAACGAGCCCAGGAGTCCAACAATTTTCTTAAAATAATCTTATAAATTTGTATTCTAACATATACCTTAATGAAATCGCTGATATATTCTTTGATAGAACATCGTTGAATATATTTAGAAAATAATGTTTTTAAGTGCCATTCAAGCTGCTAAAGACTTTTTAATCTGTTCTTCCGTGTTATCAACCGAATTATCAAAATAATTATTAGTCACCATAAAATGTCTTAAAGCAGTATTGTCTACACGTTTACCAAATTGCAGACGATGAATACAAAGATAACTGCTTCATAATAAAATTCGACATCTGACCTAAACATGTTATCACAAAAGTGAAGTTTTTTCTTAAAAAACTGTCTTGGATTTATGGAGTATAGTCACAGAAAACATATGTACAAGTATACAGTCTTAGAAGATTTAGATCAATTTTTGTAATCAGATCAATATTTTTTTAGTTTACGGTACATGCATTTGTTAGAACAAAGACACCTCATAAATCCAAGTCAGATCTGACAGTTTATTAGGAAAAAGTTTCACTTTTGTGATGCTAAAAAAATACTACTTACGAAAATTTACAGAAAACCACTGTATGTAGAATTGGATGTAATAGACGGGGATTGTTAGCAGCGGCCCGTCACCAGAACGTAGATAAAAAAGAATGATTGTCGGTTTAATTGTGGAATGCATAGGCGTCGAGCCCCGGCACCAAATATCTGACGCTATCGAGTAGTTTTATTTTCAATTTTATTTGTGTCGCGCTATTTTCGAGCGACGCACGAGCAACTTACGGCACTTGTCTATTGCACGGTTCTAGTTGTGGCCCACGCGGAATGAACGATATTTACAATTTTAGGAGAATGTATCACGGCACATTGCATACATGCGTTGGAGGCTATAACGTCGTAGATATTTTCGTGTACACGCATAAAAATTAAGAACTGCCACATATTTTTCTTTCACATGATAAATAATGATTCGTTCTAAGATAAACAAAGCATATCTGTCTATCATAGAATGTATTATATCTAGAAAAACTGTAACGACTTATAGCCTAAATCTTTATTATAAATGCCAAAATTAGCATGTTTGAAGGTTACGTTTTCATGGATAAACCGCTGAACCGAATTTGAAGAGTTTTAGCTATTTCATTCATTATTATTTGCCTTATAAAATATGCTTTCTAAATTTTTATTGATGTTTCGTGATTCATATAACATGAAGTTAAAATGTATATTTTTATTTGTTTGAATACAAGCTAATTTTTAATCTCGTCATTCATAAGCCGTAAAATAAATAGTAGATACGACCCAAATTAGGTATTTTATCAATTGTAGTAACCACAGTGTTGTGCAATTCAATGCAGTCTTTTTAAAAGTATTTCATTTGATATGAAATATAATTATTGATAGACAGTAATTATTGTGACTTTATATTTTATAATTTAGCCAAAATAGCAGGCATTGAAATACACCCTTTTGCAAGCTACATCTCAGGGTACAGTGATCGAAACGTGATAACGTAATCATTTGATCCGGTTAAGGACCGGAGGCAGAATTTCAAAATTCAAAATACATTTGATTCGAGTAGGCTTAGCTTTCATGCACTTTTGAGAAGTCACTTCTCATAAACGAGATTAAAAACGAAAAAAATTATAGAATTATAAAACCTTTAAAACGTGAAAAATAAGAATAATCTTCCAGAGATAATAACTAAAGTGCAATGTGATTCATTATGTAAATAATATTTTGTTTTTTTTTCAAGCATAAACCCACATATGTTTCAGCATATTTTATACGTGACAGAATCAAATAATAATTGTTAGATCATTTAATTACCCCAAATTTGGGGAGTCGTCGTTTTATTTAAACATTAAATTAAAATTCAACTTACGTCATGTAAACAAAGGAACACCGTTAGTTATTATTTATACACAAAAATACAAACATATTTAATTAATTACATTGATAAAAATAAAAATAAATATAATTTAGTATGAATACCTACTTACTTATTATTTTCCGATTTTTTCTTGTGATGTATTTTATTATTTACACATTTTTTTCTATTTTTACAATTCTTGTTATATCCTATAGACAAAACACTATTAAAAACATTTATTACTAGCCGACGCCCTGCGGTTTCACCCGTTTAGTTTCTGTCCCCATGAGAATACTGGGATAAAATATGACACTCACGAAAGACGTGGTTTCTACTGAAAAAAGAACTATCAAAATCGGGTGAGTAGATCCATAGGTTAACTCCTACAATACCACAAACTTTACCTCTTTATAATATTAGTCTAGATTACAGTTAAATCTATACTAATATTATAAAGCTGAAGAGTTTGTTTGGATGAAGGCTCTAAACTCAGGAACTACTGGTCCAATTTGAGAAGTTCTTTCAGAGAAGATTTACCTACACCTACCTGAGGAACCTCTTACAATACGCGCCTTCTCAAGAAGGTATCTGCCTTTTATATGCAATATTTTTTTCTCATTTATTTATTTGTCCTTTTTTTGAATTTTCAACAATGTTAATAAAATACAAAATATAATACAAAACACTATTAAAATAAAAATAAAATATAAATACTCAGAGGCACAATTATCCACCCACTTTAATATACTCGAGTCATATTAATGGGGGCGCATAATTGTGCCTCTGAGTAGGTATATGTTATGTGTAATACTTATATAAAATATATAATATTTAATTATTATTCTTATTGTAATATCCGCGTAACAATTCAAATAAATACCTATATGTAGGATATTTATATAATTACTCAAGTAATTATGTATATGTATTACCTAAGTACCTCTATGTTGAGTATTGACTTTTACATCTATTATTAGATATGTGTGCAAGTACATTGTATTAGATGAAGATAACAAAATGCAATGAGATGAGTTTCTACATACACCATAGAGCTGAGTTTATTAGAGAAAACACTAAATGTGATAAAGCCTGCAAAGTGCGCGCAGTGTAGGGTTCCGTAGGTACTAATTGCTCGTTGCATGCTTGGAAAGGTGCTATTTCGATCCATGACTAAGTATACTGTCATAGTTCGGCCAGTTAATAGCTTTCTAGTTTATAAACTCTGAGATAAACCGTGAAAAGGCAGACAGGCAGATTGGACATAACGAAATCATGACGGATTCGTCTTCTACGTAACACTTATAAAAGGTAATAATACCTATGCTCTATTTATATGAAATACTACATTGTAAGTATTAACTCCGCCCTGTCTAGGTACACTGAACATTTATTATCACAAAATGATTAAACACACTTCACTAAATTTCAAAACCTTTTACGTACCTACCTACAAAAATAATAATAATATAATAATAATAAAAACATTTATTCAGCCAAAACAACATAACATAAATAAGAAAAAAAAATGAGAATTAATACTAACTTAATACTAAGGCTTCGGTTGAATGGGGCGCTGCCTCAGCTCTATGCTACAGCTAAGTAACTGTAGCGCTGATTTTCAGGCATGACCCCAGGGTGAGCTCACGGACTGATCGGGAGAGCGTTGCGTCGTTTATTGATTCCAAATTTAAAATAGATAATATAATAGACTACTATGTATCCACATATCTATAGTAAGTAAAAAACATAAGTACATTTACATTACATCGGTTAAAAATTTGATTGGAGCGAAAGACAAACATTAATATTATATGCGAAAAATAAATAAAAAATAAAATAAGATTACTAAACAACTACAATAAGGACAAAAAAAATAAATAAAAAGAAAAACAACTGTCCTGCAAAATATTTGGTTATTGTTTCTGTAGAACTAAGAGATGTTCTTTAATTAATTTTTTGTAAACGGTAAGAGATTTAGCTAGTCTAATTGGTGGTGGTAGGTCGTTCCAAATTTTGCAGGCTGAGTACTTAAAAGTCCCCTTAAACGAGGCAGACCTATGAAACGGGCAAGAAATACGTAGGGAGGGAGGGAAAATATGCAGGGAGGTAGTTTAGAGTTAGTAAATGTCCGCTAAGAACGAATTTTGCCAGAGGGTCGGATTAAGGGGATCTAAGGGCGGATTAAATCGCAGTCATCAGGCTAGTATTAGGTATAATTAAGAAAAAAAAAGAAATGTGTAGCGAATAGGCTCTGCACCGATTTTAAAAACTATTTCACCATTATTTCCTCAAGTAACTTAGGGTATATTTTATCCCCGTATTCCTGAGGCATCAAATATAGCCTATGTTAAGAAAATACGCGGGTAAAAACTTATTGTGCGTACTCTAGTTGAACAGCTTGTGCACACCATTGGGGGTCGGCTAGTCCTGCATAATAATAGAAGTGGCTCAGCTTTGAAACCAAAACGAGACTTGCGAGTAAAACCATCTTTCATCGTCCAAGATGTATGGACTAAGAGCCTGCGATAGTCAGATATACCTCATTTTATTAACCCATTCTTGATCACTATGCCAATTTGGGTATACTACACTTAGGGTACAGTGATCAAGAATGGGTTAAGGCTATAACTAAAAAAACTAAACTAAACTAAACTAACTAACTAAAGTAACTAGCTAACTAACTAAACTAAAAAAAAGTAAACCCCTGAGGTTGTTGTGGGCTCCTCTCGGTCCAAGGCGCTGATGTTTCGAAAGTGCTTGTGGTTTGTCAATACCTAATTGAAATAAATTGATTTTTGACTTTAAAATATTTTACTCGGCTTAATATAAGAAATCATGTTAGTTTAGTCTAGTCACCATGCACTTAGTTAAACTCCCTTAAAGAGCTTTTTTAAATCAAAGTCCAGTGATTTCCAGTAGGCTTAGTAGCACTTTTGAAACGGCAAATTTGACTATTGTAAAGTAAACCGTGAAAGTGACTGTAAAGACTACCGGTTCGGAAGCTAGGTTCTGCTGAAAAGAGCCGACAAGAAACTCAATACCTAGCTCTTTTAAAAGAAAATTTCAAAAGAACGGTCACTAGCGAACTTACAAGCACTTTCGAAACGTCAGGTATTAATATTATAAGATGTGATAATAATTTGTCGAAAACATAAAATTAAATTTAAGAGGGTCCAAACGCGCCTTGGTCCGATAAGAGCCCACAACAAACTCAGCCAGGTTTTTCTTTTTAGTTTATCACCATTTAACAGTAGGTTAAGTAGCCAGTCATGTAATACATTTATTTTCCAAGCAATTTTGTCGTTTATACACTCATTAACACTTTATTACGATAAAGATCTGTATCTATTATTTCTCTTCAATATAACTTTATAATGTATTTATTAGTATATTTTGATATTAATTATTGTAGGTATTTGTGTAATATTGTTTATGTATTAGGATGTAATATATTTGTATGTATGTTTATTACTAAAGTCCTTAAATTTTGCTAATCCGAAGGTTGCCTGGAAGAAATCGCTGCTTAGCGATAAGACCGCCTTTTGTAGCTTTCATAATATGTTTTTATTTCAATTTGGTGTGCAAATAAATAAATAAAGTATATCTATCTATCTATTACGACTTTTCTATAAGATAGCGTTTAATAAATGACTGACATGTTCTGACAAACATTCAACCTTCATAAAATGTGGTATATCTGACCATTGCAGGTTGTTGTTCTAATAGAGGGAACGCCAAGCTTAGTAGTCAGACACGTGTCTTTATATTTAGTGCCACGTACACAGACTAAGTCTTCGTCACTAAAATATCTGAACTGCGCACTTCCTAGAACTTGTATCTGACAACGAAAAGACAAAATTCCAATAGAATAACTATGCGTAGTTGAGGACATTTTCCAGTATATTTTAATGTTTTACGTCTTTGGCACGTGTATCATACTTGGCTTTCGCTACCATGTATTAATTAACTATAATGGATGAATTAATTATTATTGTTTTAGATATATATTTTATTTATAAAGATAAACAACATTTTTAACCGATTTAAAAAAGGAGGTACCTACTGTAAGTACTTATGCGAGTTTAATGTGTAAGTAGCCATGTATGTATAAATTTTTCGCGATTTTCTCATAAACTACAACCTAATCAGATTTGCATGTGGTATGCTTTGGCTGGTGGGAGGCTTCGGCCGTGGCTAGTTACCACCCTACCGGCAAAGACGTATCGCCAAGCGATTTAGCGTTCCGGTACGATGTCGTGTAGAAACCGAAAGGATTGTGGATTTTCATCCTCCTCCTAACAAGTTAGCCCGCTTCCATCTTAGACTGCATCATCACTTACCATCAGGTGAGATTGTAGTCAAGGGCTAACTTGTAAATATTAAAAAAAAAAATATTTAAAAAAAAAATCGTTATTGAAATGCATTTTTTCTGATAGTGTTACAATAGGAACTGAATATAATAGGTTGGTACACTAGGTACAAATAGATAGATAGTTAGTTATTGACTATTGTACTAAATTGTCCTCCAATAAAGGTTCATAATATTAATCCTCAAGGTATGCAGTATGTTTATGCATCTATGAAGTGCCCGCCGATGGGTTGTGGTACCACAAAGTACCAGCAGTCGACGGTAGGTCAAGGGATAAGGAAATGCAGATGTTTATCGTTTCTCCGCAGTCATTTGAATTTGAAAGCTTACAGCACGAAAACTTCGGTGCATAAATTATTATTGAACTAGTTTCAGAAATATTAGTTTATTCCTTTACTAGTGAGGTAGGTACTACAAAAATCTATAATTTTGTATGGCACTGTACATGTTGGACTAAAACTAATAGGTTTAATAATAATAAAAATTTTAATAAAAAAAATACAACCGACTTCAAAACCAAAAAACGTACCCAGTAAACTAAAAAGCGAAAAATAACATCATAATATGTTCTACCTGCTGACCAGTATGAAGGCGGTGCTAAGCCGGTGATGTATTAATTCAAGCCATTTAGATTTTGCAGACAGTGTTGTTTCATGTGGTCCTGTCAGAAATGGCTTAAATCAAGACAACACCGGCTAAGCACCGCCTTCATACTGATCAGCAGGTAGAACATATTATGATGTTATTTTTCGCTTTTTAGTTTACTGGGTACGTTTTTTGGTTTTGAAGTCGGTTGTATTTTTTTTATTAAAATTTTTATTATTTTTCCATTTTTAGTGTAAAATTTCATCTCATACGAACACATCAGACCCCTAATGACAGTCACAACCCATCTTGGTACAATATTCTCAGCAATACAAATTAATCAAGCCCAAGCACAAGGAAGCTACCGTAATCCGTCAAGGGGTTCCCTTCATTGACATTGGTCTTCATCATCAGACCCCTAATAACAGACAAGACTCATCTAGGTAGAAAGTTCTCAGCAATACGAATTAATCAAGGCCAAACACAAGGTAGTTACTGTAAACTGTTAAGGAGTTCCCTTAATTGTCCTTGGTCTTCATCACCAAACCCCTAAATGACAGTCACAACCTATCTATGTGGAAAGTTCTCATTAATACAAATTAATCAAGCCCAAACACAAGGTAACTGCTGTAAATCGCCGAGGAGTTCCCTCGTCTGTTTTATGGCTCCATCATCAGATCGATTTCAAACCTTCATGAAATTGTAGTGCTTAAAAGTACTAAATGGAAAAGTTTACGAACACACTAGACACCCATATAATTTTCGAAAGTTCCCCTCAATTTCTCCAGGATTCCATCATCAGATCTTGACATGATGGCAATGGGACCAAATGGGGACTATACCGTTTCAAACAAAAAAAGAATTTTTGAAATCGGTCCAGGCGTCTTTGAGTAATCGGTGTACATACATAAAAAAAAAAAAAAAAAAAATACCGACCGAATTGAGAACCTCCTCCTTTTTGAAGTCGGTTAAAAAAAAAACATTTATTAATATTAACTAATTGTTAATCATTATTTAAATAATATAAACATTAATTATACTAACACTAGATTTTAGAAAACTATTGTAACCCTAGAGTTTAAGGAAAAATAAAAGGCTTTATTATTATTCTCTTAATCTCTCATATATTTATTACTCCTTTTTTAATTTTTAACAATGTTAATAAAATATACATAAATATAAAATACAAAACACTATTAAAAATTTATAAAAAAAAATATTTATTATTACTATAATCATTATTTTGGTTACATTTTTAGAAATCATTAGCTGACTTCCCTTCGAATTTCACAGACAGATTTTCATATAAAGTTTATTTTATATCTATTACCCCCATCTCGAGAGCCGTGATGGACCAGTGGATATGACCTCTGCCTCCGACTCCGGACGGTGTAAGGTCGAATTCAGTCCGGAACATGCACCTCCAACTTTCAGTTATGTGCATTTTAAGAAATTAATTATCACGTGTCTCAAACGGTGAAGGAAAAACATCGTGAGGAAACCTGCATACCAGAGAATTTTCTTAATTCTCTGCGTGTGTGAAGTCCGCCAATCCGCATTGGGCCAGCGTGGTGGACTATTTGGCCTATCCCCTTCATCCTTATTCTGAGAGGAGACTCGAGCTCAGCAGTGAAACAAATATGGGTTGATAATGATGGTGACACTTAAAAGAAGCCTATTCCTCACTCCTCAAGAGATTAACTATGTTTATGATATACAAAAATGTTTTCCAATCCGACTAATAGTACCATAGATTAGCGCGTTCAACCAAACAAGCCCTTCAGCGTTATAATATTAGTAGATATAGATAGGAAATTATTTTGAACTGCAAGTTGACGAAACTAGCAGATGGCCTGCCCGATGTCAGGTTGTAAAACCGTCTACTGATCAGTTGTTCTACTTTCGTTCGATTTGGCTATGTCTGGAGATGTAGACACAGATGCATTTGCTAAAGGAACATCAGCATAACAGAAACACGTTGCTAATAATTTGTAGGCGGATGTTATCGAAACCCGTTTATCAACAACTAGCAGACCACGTGATTGTTCGAATAGGATTGCGGGGATAATAAATAGGCTATAGCGACGCACCTGGAGATAGTGTAGTTCTTTAAATTGGTTCAGTTTTCAAATCAAATCTTCAAAAAACAAACAATCAAATCTTTCTTCTTTCGTAAGCTGGTCGCGATATGCATGACATCAGTTTTATCGCATGTCCTGCCGTTTGCGCTGCAGGTACGTGAACTTATTGGATGGAAAGTGGTTAGCATGATGGCAGCGTCTTTGCTGAAAGAGTAATGTCAAAATACGACTAAAAAGGGTGTATACTGCAACTGAAAGCTCAAGTCAAAAGGATCCGCCGATAATACGAAACCGTTGACTGCGATTCTCGGACAAATATTGGTTCTTTCAGCAAACATTAGCTTTCTCTCTTTTGCTGTTACAAGTACTAGGCACGCAGACCTTCTATTTGCTAATTTTATTTGTTCGTCGAACAAACAAGCCCAAGTGCTAAGACAAACAATTTGATGTCTATGTAAATATATCTATGCGGTTTTACGAACTACGAATAAAGGTTAGGTTGAAATACTACCTTCACTAAACAAACTAAACACCTACCTCTTCGCAATAGGGAAATCTCCCTCCGAAAATTGCTAGTTCTGTGGAGAAGTGGACACTCCGCGACATGCCATATTCGAATGCTCTGCCTGTGATGATCTGAGAGGGGCGACACATGGGGTAGATGGCCACGTAGACTCCGGCAGCCTGATTTCGCGTATGCTGTCAAGCGAAGGCGAGTGGCAGAGATATGCACAAATGCTCCGGAAAATAATTATAACAAAGGAAGAAAAGGAAAAAGAGGAGAAAAAAAAAAGGGAAATACCCTAGAGGCAGTTAGCACGATGTAATGCCATGCAGTTCCGTGCTAACTCTGACGATAATACAAAAAAAAAGGTTGAAATACTAGATATTTAACTGTGTAATGTGTAAGTGGTACAACTAAAATCTTTCAAAATCAAATTCTAGGTTAGCCGGTCTAGTTATAATTCTTTTTTTTGTTGACAGATCGAGCATGGGTAACGCTGGCCACAAACGACTCGTACGGCCTCGGCGCCCTGGTGGTGGCGCACTCTCTGCGTCGCTCCGGATCAGTGTACCCTGCTGTGGTGCTCATCACCCCCTCTGTCACTGAGGCTATGAGGTAACGTACCTTTAAACTAACGTAAAGTACGTAGTCCCTATGTCGTTTTTACCTTATTATTGTGCTCATCCCTATGCAGAAGCTATAAGGTAACTCATCCTTTAAATCAACTTAAAATTGTGAGCATTGGCGCCCTGCTCTGCACTCCCTGCGGCGCTCTCGCTCTGTGCCAGTGTAACCTGCTGTGGTGATCATTATCCTGTCATTATTCTGTCACTAAGACTATGAGGTAAAGTGCCTATAATTAATTTAATATTGTCAGATGTAGCGCACTTTTTTTTTTCGTGTTGAGTAAGTGCCGATGGCTTCATGTGGGACCAATACGGCGTCACCGTTTGGGCGAGCGCAGAAGCATCGTCTGATGAGACCCGAAGGCTGAAATAAAGATAGAGGACGGAATGACTCTCTAAGGGCGTCTCCTATGAGACTCGGACCTCGGCTTAGAGGGCCATTCGGGAGGGTGTAACCGTGATCTGAGTGAATCAGTCCGGACGCCCCCGAGAGCGTGAGTTAGAAAACCCACGTCCGGGTGACGTTAGATATCGGTGACCTCGTCTTCGCCGGCGAAGACGCTGTGTTGCCTGTGATTGTGTTGCCCGGGAAGCATTGTCGGTCGTCATGTCATCTTCTGGATCGTAAAGGACGTTTTTGGGACGCCTCTGCTTGAAGTTAGCGTTAAGGTTGGGAGTGTAGTTGCAGGCCTCAACCACTAGTTGGTTAGGATGGATGGCAGCTCTGTCGAAATATGTATGTACGAAATATAAATGTAGCGCACTCCCTGCATCGTTCTGGATAAATGTACCCTGCTGTTGTGCTCGTCACGCCCTCTGTCACTGAGGCTAGAACGTAACATACTTATAAACTAACGTAAAGTAGTTCCTGTGTCATCAGCCCGTTGTTGCAGCCATGAGGTAATTCATCCTTTAAATTAGCATCGACAGTAGCAGCAGATCATTGTTCAGACACTACTGTGTGCTCATCACCTCCTCTGTCACTAAAACTCTGAGGTAACCTCCCTTTGAAGTAGGTAACTTAAAATTGTCAGCAGTAGCGTACACTCTGCCTTGTTCCAGAACAGTGTACCATTGCACTAAGGACAATGTCAATGGCGGACTAAACTACCGTGAGTGCTTTCCATAATACTGAAAAAGAAAAGTGTCTTAACTCCGGGAATTTTACGGAATACGTCAGACTACTTTCCAAACTATCCAGGTTTCTTATCTACGAGCTAGTTCGTGTAACGAGATGTAAACCAAATATGGGCGTATTCTGACACATTCATGTGAGTTCCTTTCAATCCCCGCCCGTTGAACTTTTGCCTAGGTAAGTCAGTGATCGTCGTTCGATATAAATCCTGCATTTTCATTTCTCAACACGGGCATTTCCGCATAACTGAAGGGAATGGGGAAATATTGGCCATGTCATCATTAACTTTCTTCACATCAGAGAGACTAGATCTAAGTATATCGATGTTTCTACGATAAACTCGTTTGCGTTATTTAGACTATTAATATTATAGGAAGTTCGTCGTAAAAACGCCAAACAAACATTGAATTTTTGCACAAGGATAAAACTATTTTATTACTTATTTCTACCATGGACTAGATTTTTGATTACTTTTTAATTATAATCGAACCAATAGCAAATGTCAGCGTAAAGCCCAAGATAAATATACGTTGGCCCGCGTTTCTGTTGATGCTAATGTTATAATGGTGTATTTTGGTACTAACACGCCTTCCGACTTCTGACGCCATGGCTCCATGACGCCGCTGGACAAGTGTCCGAGTCTGATTTAGCACATGCATTACGCAATCTTTTATTTTCCTCCATTTTTTAATTTTTACTTCATTACTTCCTATGTTAGTTTGTTGACAGAATTACTATGTTGTAAATGTGAATTTATTTTATCTCGCCGTTTCCTAGAATGGCAGAGATTTTTTTATCAAACGATTATTATTTAGTTAGTACTTGATTGCAATCTTACATTATGTATATCTTACAATACAAGCGTCGATGTTTAAGATGGATGCAGGATAACTTGGAAAAGATACAACTCTACTATACCTTGTACATATGTTTTCTGTGCCAATACTAATGACGATTTCTACTAAGTACTAAGTCTGCAGAAATATAAATTAGCGGTTGACTGCTATGTCTGACGATGAGTAAATGGACACAGATTACATTAAATTAAGCATTAAGTAGCTGATACGCGGAACTTCGTACGCGTAAAAATTGGGTTTCCACAAATTGTTTATAAATACTCGTAACACCAAATCCAGTCAAAGATTTTGCTTGAAAAAGTTCATACTCGTACCATCAGTACAAGCAAATTTTCGCAAATCTTGCAGGAATGATGACATTATTCAGGACATAATCTATCTCAATTCCAAATCTCAACTAAATCGAGTCAATAGTCGAGACATTAAAGAGTAACAAACATCCGTACAATCTGTCGCGTTTATAATATTAGTAGGATATCGACTAAACCCCAAAAATAGTGAACGTATACCGTAGTTTAAATTATAAAGCGTATGAAGAATATGAAAGATTCAGAAAAACAAAATAATAAATAAAAAATATCAGTACTTGTAATACATGCATATACTGGCCTTATCGTCGATCGAGAAATCGCTCTCTACCAGGCAAACATGAGGCAGGTAGATGATGATTAATGATATAATGGACGGCATATTATGCTGAGCCGTACACCCTTTCTGTTTAGGGTTGCAGACAGGCCTGCCGTCACTAGGTTATAGACAGTGGCACTTCATAGATGCAAAAACGCAATGCATTCCCTGAGGATACATTAAGTACCTGTTTTGGAGGAGGAATTTTACATTTTGTGCAATTTATACCAATAGTGCATACCCTACTTAAAAGCTTTGTGCACGCCACTGGTTATAGATACTCTCTGTAACACTTGAATTTGAATAAAAGGAAATACCCAGGCCCTGGCCTACCCTAAGCACCCGGCAATTTAATTATAAATTTAACAAAAAAGTTTGCTACAACGTCATACGACATTTTTAATTAATCTTTAATTTGTTCCAACGGTGTTATGCAATAATAATAAAAGATCTTTGACCATACAGCCTGAGTTTTATATTTTTATGTCATTTTCTGAAGACTTATTATTATTATTAGACTTATTGATTGGTTTATTTATTCGTTTTCTTGTTAGTTAAGCTTGTCGGTAACGGAAAAATATAATTCAAAAAATAAATAATACAGCTTCAAATGTTACTTCAACCCAAAAACGCTTTGGTACACCCGCGGCTTTAGTACAATTTTTTGAGCAAGAAGAGTGATGAAAAAACGTCTTTTTTTCATCAAGAAACATACTTTTATTGAGCCAATTATATAACCAGATCCTTATTCATACATCTTATTATCATCTATATGTACTTTTATACGGGGTATACCTGGGTTCCCAGGGCCGACGTTGGGCCGGTGGGCATTCTCCTTTATTTTTGTTCTAAAGGAACTCTCATAATAAAGTGCATTGAATGTTCTCAGGGAACGCCTTCGCGCAGTATTTGCTGAGGTGGTGGTAGTAGACGTGCTGGACTCAAAGGACGCCGCTCACCTCGCGTTACTGCAGCGGCCGGAGCTCGGTATCACCTTCACGAAGATCCACTGCTGGAACCTCACCCAATATGAGAAGTGCGTCTTTTTGGACGCCGATACGCTGGTAAGCTACTTAAAATTAGTTAAAATCCCTACATGTAATGCCAGGTCTCCCTCCATATCTCTGCATATCCATAATATATGGTCCATATAAGTATTTGTTACCATAACGACATAACCTGACGTTCCAAAAGTTTGTAAACAAAGCATATTTGTAACCAGTGGCGTGCACTTCATAGACACAAAAATGCTTTGCCTAGTTTGTAGAGTCCTTTCAAAACTGTTTAGGAGAAGGGATTTTCCATTTTGTGCAATCTTTACGCATATGCTTACCCTTGTCAAAAACGTTGTTCACGCTCACGCTTGAAATATGTAAATGAATTCTGAATTTGAAGATACTACTTCTATGCATGTACTAAAAATACCGTATTGCCTCATTTGGGAAATAGAAAATAGAAATGAAAGACAAGTTGAGACTGTATTACTTTTTAAAAGAAGCAATGTTGAATTCAAAAATCATACTTACATTATTTTGAAATGTAAATCCTATAAGAGATAAGTAGATATAACTGATGACTGTCTGTATCTAGCCATATAGGTAATACGTTATGCAAATTTATTATCTGTCTACATTGTATTCAAATGGTAAAAGCAAATGCATTATGTTCCATTTATTCTCTGCTAGTCAGTAGACACTAAATACTAGGTGCCTACTTACCTGGGTTAGTTTTCTGTCTGTCTGTCCATTGTCTTCAGATACCATTATAAATTTATGAATGGACAGAAATGAATACATCATTCAATGAACCCCGCGGTTTCACAAGCAGCGTTAGTTCCCGTTCCTGATAATAAATAAAGCCTATTAAAAATTAAAGCCTATTAAAAGCCTAGAGCAGTGATAGCCCAGTGGATATGACCTCTGCCTCCGATTCCGGAGGGTGTGGGTTCGAATCCTGTCCGGGGCATGCACCTCCAATTTTTCAGTTGTGTGCATTTTAAGAAATTAAATATCACGTGTCTCAATCGGTGAAGGAAAAACATCGTGAGGAAACCTGCATACCAGAGAATTATCTTCATTCTCTGCGTGTGTGAAGTCTGCCAATCCGCATTGGGCCAGCGTGGTGGACTATTGGCCTAACCCCTCTCATTCTGAGAGGAGACTCGAGCTCAGCAGTGAGCCGAATATGGGTTGATGACGATTAAAAGCCTAATAAAGCCTATTGATATAATATATATTATTATGTCAATAAGCTTATAGGCGTATAAGGGAGGGGGCGGTTGTGTGGCCATGCCCACCCTAGAATGGACCTGTGCTCACCCTAGGATTCTGGACTACAGACTGGAATTCTATTATGATATATATCATATTAGAAGATACTAATAATAGACTTGATGTCGGGGGGCAGGCCCATCCTAGGAAATTGACAATCACAAAATAGTCCTTGCTAACAAACGTGGCTTTCTAAAAAAACACAGTAACAGAACTTCCAAAATCGGCTTCCACGTTTTATGCGTTCGGTACTTCTTACTTCTTACTTCCTTCGGCGCTACAACCCTTTGTGGGTCTTGGCCACTTTTCTCCATCCATTTCTATGCCTTGCCCGTCTTTCCCACCCAGATAATTTTTCCATTTTTTGCAGGTCCTCTTTCACACAATCTAGCCATCTTTTTTAGGTCTTCCTTTTAATCTTTTTACCTGTGGCCTCCATTTTGTCATCACTATTTGGCATCCTCTCTACGTGTCCTAGCCACTGAAGATGTTGGGCTTTACAATGACGCACTATTGTTTCGCCTTTGCCAATTCGTGGTTCATTCTATGGCGATAGGTTCCTCTCGAACACTGCTAATTTACTTTCTTCCGCAATGGTGAAAGTGGTTATGCCTTCGGTAGTGGTAATTTATTAACATCTGATACCCTAAGTCCGTCAACCCCCTTTGGACCAGCGTGGTGGTTTTAAGATCTATATCTCCTCATCTACGAGGAGACATGCTACATATGTTTTCTGTGCTTCAGCTACAGGTAGTAGGCCATTGAAATAAGGTGATAATAATGATTATGTTAATTGAAAAAAAGAAAGAAAGGACGAAAGACTCATCACCCAAAGTTGAAGTAGTTAAATCTATTTGTAATACAATTGTTTACGAGATAGGAAAGTCAATGTTGCCGGACGCGGTCGTTAGCGCAGTAACGCGAGATGACGAGACAACCGTGGCCCAAATACTTGGTTCCCGACAATTTTGGAACACTTCCAAATCCATAATACACTTTCTTTCGAACGTAACACGGTGACATGAAAGTGGAATCATGACAGTGTTCCACAAAAAATGTCTGCAAACCATCTACGTGTGACATGTTCCTGATGGTACGAGACAGCGGGGCTAGATCTACCTTTATTTTATAAAAAAAAATCTATTACTAATATTATAAAGCTGAAGAGTTTGTTTGTTTGTTTGTTTGATTGAACGCGCTAATCTCAGGAACTACTGGTCCGATTTGAAAAATTCTTTCAGTGTTAGATAGCCCATTTATCGAGGAAGGCTATAGGCTATGCTAGGCTATTATGCCTATATTTCTACGGGAACGGGAACCACGCGGGTGAAACCGCGCGGCGTCAGCTAGTATATATATTATATATACGGTCGAATTGAGAAACCTCCTCCTTTTTTTTGAAGTCGGTTAAAAAGCTAAAAGAATTTCAGATAGGTACCTTGAAGTTTTCTACAGATTATCATGAAAAATAACCCAGTCGACAGAAATTTGCTTACAAGAAACCTTGAAAACCATCTTGCCTGCTAACTCCCTAAGTTACCACAAACTTCATAGTTGCCAAGCTTACTTATCTAATTAGTGGAGTGAAATAATACATAGAACAAGCAAATGCAGGAACTACTCAGAAACAGCTCCGATTTTGATGATTTTTTTTAAAAGTCATGTAAATGTCCTATTGATTCGGCTAAATAGAAGAAGAAAGGATTGACAAACATTCAGCTTTTATAAAAGCTATAGCTTTTTTGACGGTCTCCGTGGCGCAGTGGTTTGCACGGTGGATTTACAAAAAGGAGGTCCGGGGTTCGATCCCCAGATTGAGATTTTCTTAATTACTCCAGGTCTGGCTGGTGGGAGGCTTCGGCCTTGGCTAGTTACCACCCTACCGGCAAAGACGTATCGCCAAGCGATTTAGCGTTCCGGTGCGATGTCGTGTAGAAACTGAAAGTAGTGTGGATTTTCATCCTCTATCTAACAAGATAGCCCGCTTCCATCTTAGACTGCATCATCACTTACCATCAGGTGAGATTGTAGTCAAGGGCTAACTTGTAAAGAATTAAAAAAAACAAAGCTATGTGTATAAGGGAGATCTGGATATAACAGGCTCGGGTTCTATACTTTATACTTACTTATTACGTTAATCAAGGCACTATAAAATATATTTTACGTAAGAACTTAATTGTTCATTCATATGGATAGGATGTACATTAACATTCCAATAAAATATTTATGTGCCATTTACAACTTGATTACAACAATTTATAAAATTAAATCTTTATTAGTTTAAATTAAATTGAGAGACAAATAATGAGTTGGGAGACAACAACAATGGATTGTACCTACTCGGTTACCTACAGAGAGTTTTTATCACAGGTTAGGTTAGGTTAAATGGGACTCAGATAATATTCGATAAATATTGTTTGATCACGCGTATGGTGCCGTGTAATGCAGTTGAATGTACTGTGTCAAGTTCATTCAGATTTTCATGATAAACAGTAGTGGCCAAAGCATGTCTAGTGGCTGCAAAGCTATTTGCAGCGCCATTGACAATCAATTATTCTCACGTTTCTGCAGCACCCACGACTATAATTGATCGTCTGCTTGCATGACGGCTCGACTTATGAAACGTCTTCGCTGCCTCTTTTAAATATTGGATAGAAGCAGGTGTTACTTTGCGGAAGTTCATCATGATTATAATGATTATTTATTTTGCTATCATCCGGTAAAAGCTGACCAACCCATGCGACAACGTCACCCAGATCCGACAAAATACTCTCAGGAGATTTTGAACGTGCAATTGCACGTTGTAGTCAACATCTCCTCAGGACTCTCCGGTTTCGGGTGAAACGCACGTAGAGAGTATTTTGTCGAACCTGGGAGACGTTGTCGCATGAGTTCGTCAGCTTTTCGCGGATGATAGCAAAATAAATAAATCATTATATAGTCTTCGATGCCGTTTGCGCTGCAGAAACCTTACAATAATTGACCGTCAATGGCTGACTTTACAATTTGATGATCTTTAACTTCAACTTCAGTTGCTTCATGTGTTTTCTCTTTTGTTTCTAAATTAGATCATCCAAAATTGCGACGAGCTGTTCGAGCGTGAAGAGCTGTCAGCTGCACCCGACGTCGGCTGGCCCGACTGCTTCAACTCCGGCGTGTTCGTGTTCAGCCCCTCGGTCGACACCTTCAGTAATCTCATTACATTCGCCTCGGAGCGTGGCAGTTTTGACGGTAATTGAAACTTCTAGGTCTAATTACTCGCATGCTTAGCAAGCACGATTCTAAGGTTAAGGTAAGGTTAAATGTAAGCGATTACCTCAGTAAGAAATAAATGCGGCAGGGGATGGCTAATAATTCGGAAAATAAAATAAATGGCGAAATCGTTCTTCAGTTTTCTCATTGTATTCGCATCGTAGCGTGGCAGTTTTTATGGTAGTTTAAATTTCTAGGTTATCTTTATTCCTCACTCATTAGCAAGCAAGCTAGTATATAAGGTCAGAATATGTAAGCGATTACCTATACACGTGTGGGACTCATAGATGGATATTGGGAAAGGAAAGTAAATGGCGACATCGTCATCTATATTTTGACTTTCGCCACCTTCAGTAATCTCATTACATTTGCCTCGATCTGTGTCTGTTTTGATGATAATTTAAATTTCTAGGTTATCTTAATTCCTCGCATGCTTAGCAAGCAATCTAATATAAAAGGTCAAAATATATAAGCGATTACCTATACACGTGTGGTACTCATAGATGGGTAATAATAATTAGTAAAGGAAAATAAATGGCGACATCGTCATCTATATTTCGACTTTCGCCACCTTCAGTAATCTCATTACATTCGCCTCGGAGCGTGACAGTTTTGACGGTAATTGAAATTTCTAGGTAATCCTAATTCCTCACATGCTTAGCGAGCAAGCTTCTTAAGGTTAAGGTGATTTAAAAGGTCAAATGTAAGCAATTTTACCGATTACCTATACGTGTGACTGTTGGGTATTTATTGGGAAAAGGAAATAAATTAAGTATTTTTACACTGCGACTTCTCGTCTATTGTTTGACTTTCATAATACCTTCAGTAATCTCATTACATTCGCCTCGGAGCGTGACAGTTTTGACGGTAATTGAAATCCTAATTCCTCGCATGCTTAGCAAGCAAGCTTCGTTAAAGGTAATGAAAAAGGTCAAATGTAAGCTATTTTACTGATTACCTTAAGCTAAACGTGTGGGTGTTGGGTATTCATGGAAAAAGGAAAATAAATAGCGAAATCTTCACCCATATTTAACTTTCTTAACCAAATTTAAGAAAAATATCTAAATAGTGGTAGTAGTCATTCATTTAATCTAAAAAAATTAAAATCTACTAAACGTACTTTCTGGGGCTGCAGTAGATAAGTATATTTAAGGTATCTATATAAGACATGAGGATTTGTCTAAATTTGATAAATATTAAAACCACGATGATTGCTAAAGATGTTAAAAAGAATCATAACAAATGAAAACTTCATTAGCGTGTGCTGCGAGAACTAATGGAGTTGTATAAATCATTGAAATAAAGTGAACCTTAACTTTCTGTATAACAACAATTTAAATAATCTCTGTGAAGCCATGGCGGATTGCTAGAAAAGGAATGCACTTTAAATTTTTACTTCAACAGGTGGAGATCAGGGTTTACTAAACTCATACTTCTCTGATTGGGCACGAGGAGACATCAACAAGCATCTGCCATTCCTCTACAATGTCACATCAGCTGCCTTCTATTCCTACATACCCGCCTTGAAACAGTAAGTGTGAACATTTTTAAATATTGCGATTTTTATTAACATTTTAGTAGATTTAGCTTTTTTATTTAGGTTTGAGATTTTTATTAGCATTTTAGTAAATTTAGCTGTCTCCATTCTCGACCATAACACAAATGTCTTGGTTGTTATTCTCACTCGCTCATTGGTTATTTATAGTAACTTTTAATAGTAGTAAAGTAAGAAGGCATTTGTAGACATATCCTAAAATTTCAGAACAAATCCGTTGTTAACTATAAGAGATTTGGTTAATTACTCATTTGTGGAAGATATGCAAGTTCACAATTCTTCATAGTGTATTTAACGAATTAGTTGATATAGGGCACGTCAAAGTACCTGATGTAATTATTTTACTTCTTTTGTTTGCAGTTACGGCCAAAATTTAAAGATAATCCACTTCATTGGTGCCGCAAAACCGTGGCTGCAGCAGTTCAACTGGCAGTCGCGCTCTGTAGATGCTCCAGAACATTTGCGCGGATTTTTGCAACTGTGGTGGGACCTATTTGTTGGTCAGGTCCATTCACAGCTAGACACAGCCATGGTAAGTAGTACAGGCTATCCATATCCTTAAAGATAAGTGTAGCTAGAATTGTGTAAACGTTTGGCAAAAGAACGGAAATGGAAGTTGGAATATGAACGATTTCTTGCGTTCGAAAACATTCTCACGACCAAAGAGATCGTTCTTGAGAAGTACCAAAAAGTTCTTTAGATATAACCACAAAGAACATTTTTCTGCATAGACTCAATATTGCTAATAACAGAAATCAGGCAAGTATCAAATATCTACTCTTTCACCGAAACTTCTGTTGAACGATTGCAAAAATGTGTTCGTATTTGCATTCAAGTTTGCTCTGCGATTGGTAGGACGCAAACGCAAACATGATAGCAACTGTGGATACACATGACATGTGGTTAAGAGCTTTGCATTTTCCTTGACGTGACCGAGTCGTGATCTATCTCTGGTGATATTTTTAAATGAACTTGCACTGTAAATTCTTGAATTGCTATGGACATTTCCATATGAAAACTTTATAATTAGGAATTACTTTAGGAAAGTATCAGATCGCAAATTGCATTTTAAATTTACGTCTGCCTTGAATTTATTATGGAAGTATGATAAAAACGCTTTCAATACTATTCAACTACTTTCCAAGGTATACCAAAGGTATTTTTTTGTATTTCATTCTGAAACTGAGTAACTTCTTTAACTTAATACTTGAGCATATTTACACTTGCATATTATTAACTTTTTGCATGATCTATAAAAAGCCTGAAATATTAGGCTCTTACGAATATAAGCTTGTCTGTAACTCCCTCTATACTCTAACTGAAGTTTTACTAGGCGAAGCATGCGAAGTTTGCTTGCCTTGTTCTACTAAGTTCAAGCAACTTCGCAAATATAGACACAGAGGGCGTTTTATCTATACTAAAGTTTTCATCACGATCCGGCTACTTCACTGGAAATGCAGAATTCTGTACATTTAAAAACAATTATCGTGCTAATAAGGATGAACACAAAACTTATACTTACAGTGTGTCTACTAAAAATAAAAACAAAATCTTCTGCCTCAGTTAAAAGTACCAATTAAAATCTCAATTATTAATAAATAATTAGGTAATCCCAATTAGAGAGATCTAGATAAGGTTTTTAAAGTGCTACCTATTTGGTTATATACGAGTATCTTGTTTAAAACTTGCCACAATATGCATAACAAAATAATATACCACGGTAATTAGAAGAAAATGATTAAAACAAATCATTAAAACTTCCAAGCTATAGTAGGTAGCTAAAACACGATTTGTCAATTTTTGATCGTAACTTAAGTCACATAACAGTTTTGTGTACAGCTTAATTAGCACAATATATTACATATAAATTAATTATGGATTGGGTAACTGGACTTTTTTAAACATACTTTATGCGTACATAGCATACAGATCGGTAGAACTTAGTTTTGTGGTTAAAAGTACCACGATGTGAGACCAAAATACAATTTGTTCTAATTATAAAGTTGTACAGAGGTTAATTATTAATAATTATAATGTTAAAGACATTAAACGCGTGGCGCCGTTACTCGATATAAGTCAAGCTAACCGTATTACATGTGCGGAATGTAGTCGCATTGGTAAGTTATTAGATCCAATATCAATTACCACAATGGGATCAAATGCAATACGGCTTCTAGGATTTCACGGTTCACGACCGCAAATACTTAGCAGTACCCTTCATAAAGTCCAGTAAGTCAATCCATACTCATACCAGCGTGCGATCTGACCGGTACAACATGTGTTCTAAGCAAACTCCCGAGGAGTCTAATATTGAAGAGGTGAGACAGTGGAAAATTAAATCGTTAAATTTAATTAGTGGCTCTTTTATCTTTTTGTTTTACGTTTAAATTTTATTCAGTTGGTGACATTTAAATTTTCAGTTCTTATTTACTTGGATTTATCAATTATCTCTGGGATATCTACTACTCTTTCATTTGGTTTAATTTAATTTACTGTTTTATTTACTTCGATATTAGAATTTCTCGTTTTTATTTTTTCAATTCTTTATTATTACTTTATTTTTTGGATTATTCAATTAGTTTTAGGTAATATTTTTTCTTACATTTTGGATTTTGTTTAAAATATTTCCTGAGTTTATAAATTATTTCTTGTAAATACTGTTCCACGTAGAAATTGTTTCTTATAAAACTAATGCTTGTCCCTTTGAGCTTGTGCATCGTACCTAAGCACCTTTAAAGTTTTAATGCTAGTGCGCCAGTAATTTGATGGTTCTCCAAAATACTAACATTATCTAACATTATCAAAATTTTTGTCAATGCTTGTTTGTGATGTAAAAGGTTTGCAGTTTGGGCTTTTAAATTAAAATGGTGTTGGTATTTTGGTGAAATGAGAATCGGCTAAGTAAACATACAATTATAAATTGTCATATTGAAACAAAGATCTTTTTATAATTTGATTTCATATTTTATTTAAAATTTAATATTATTGTATGTTTATTTAGTAGATATTTTATTTACTTGTTAATGCTTGAACAAAGCCATGCACAGAGTTCCAGATAGATTGTTTTTGACCGAGTGAAGCTATTTTCACGTCACTTGCATGCGTATCTATTGAGTTGTTTTATCGCTTCAACCGATAGGGTGATGTCGCAGAAGAACATCTGGTGACTTTTCAAGAAGAAACAGATTATAGTGAACCGAATGTGGACCATATTTACTACGAACCAACGTTAGATTCAGACTCTGAATTTCCATGGCATCATCCTGATAATCAAGTCCCAGATATGGAAATTAATGTGCCAGAGATAAACTTGAGTGAGTTTCATAACCCATGGGATATTTACAGAGGAAATATTCCAGCAAGTAAAGAGAATTTAAAACAAAACGACAAACCATCTGATAATTATCATGAAATAAGAAAACTGGCGTGGGATCGCAATCAGTCACATCAAACGCAAAGTCATCATTACGAGCATACGTATTGTAGTAACGAGCACAATGATAATCAAACTTCTGTTTATAAAGATGTTAGGCAATCTAATAATGAAAGTAGTCAAACGAATGCATATATACCATATCATATACAAAGTGATCATTATCATCAACATCAACAACAAGAAACGAATCACCAACATCATGCACAAAACCATCACAATATACCACAATATCATAACGAAAACACATCCACAGCACATCAAAGCCACCACAGTCAACATATACAAGAACACAACTATTCAGAGCCACATACTCATGAATATCACTACAATAACTTTACTATACCTGAAGACAGAAACCCTATTTATGATCAGTCCCAAAGTAACAAATCTCCAGATGATAGTCATGTTTGTTATTCACATAGTCTTCAGGAACACGAAAACCACGTAGGTAAGAAATTAAACAGTTCTTTTTCACATTTAAAACAACCAAATAGACCTCAAGTATACAGTGTAATGATGGACCATATTAGAGTAAATCCTCATGTATCAGAAGAAAAAGTGAATGGATATGCATCCGATGATGATAGTGATATTTATGAGGAAATAACGCCACGGCATCCATACGATGGCTTTTACTTAAGGCACAGAATGACTATTGACTCACGTGGACGTAAAATATGTAGTCACGAAATACCTTTACGACCACCTTCTCCACTGTCAGAAAGTTCAGACGAGTTTGAAGACGCAATGGAAACACTCTCTGAGGAAATTACCGATAAGACAATAAATGGGGTAAACATCCAAGTAAGTAGCCCTTTTGCTTCGTATCTTCTATGTATATAAAAACAAATAGGTCAGTGTATAAAGATGGGATTTCTCATAAATCACGTAAAACTGAAGAAAATATGTGTTCTTAGTTACTTAATTAATCTCAAAAGCTTGTCCGTATTTTTGCATGTAGTATTATGTACAAACTAAATTGCACGATAACTATTAACAAAGCTATTTTCCCTAATAACATTTTAACAATATACAAAATTAATTAATTTTATTATAATATTGTAAAAAATGAAAAAAAAACCATAATAATCTTCTAATCTTGACTTTACCATATTGCAGACTGGCGTAGCGGGTAATTTGGCACGCGTAGTACCGGGAGCGCCTTTGCAACAAGAGGCCGTAGATGAACTTACCAGGCGACAAGGATGGGAAGCCGGAAACATTGATTACATGGGTGCAGATTCTTTTGACAACATTTGGGCAAAGATATCACAGACACTAAGTCAACCTCCAAGTTCCGAACAGGCTGAACCACCTAAAGATGAAGCTCAACCAGAAGCTGCGGCGGAACCTCCAAGCGCACCTACACCAGTTGAAACAGTCGTTGAACCTGCTTCCGAAACAGCTCCAGCAGCACCAGCTTCTGAACCGGCAGTTGTAACTCCTGAAAATACAGCCGAAGCTCCCAAACAAGAAGTTGAGGCTGAGAAGCAAGCCCCTAGTGAACCAGCTTCTGTTGAAGTTCCTGCACCAGTAGAATCTGACACAGCTGAAAAACCTTCCGATACACCCGCTGCACAGTCAGCGGAAGATGCTGCAGTTGTGGAATCTGCTCCAGTTGAAGTAGCGGCGCCAGCTTCTGCACCTGCGTCTGAAGCCACTGAAGCTTCCACGCCAGCACCTGAAGCGACTGAAGCTCCCACGACCGCACCTGAAGCTCCTACACCCGAAGCTCCCACGCCCGCACCTGAAGCCACTGAAGCTCCCACGCCCGCACCTGAAGCCTCTGAAGCTCCTACGCCTGCGCCTGAAGTCACTAAAGCTCCCGCACCTGCACCCGAAGTCACCGAAGCTCCCGCACCTGCACCAGAAGTCACTGAAACTCCAGGTAAACCAGAGGAAATTATTCCTGTTCCAGTTGAAGCAGCGACTGTTGATATCGCTGCCTCAGCCCCGGCAGACGTGAGTGAAAAGACTGAACCAGAAGCGGCTGAAATACCAGTAACTGCCTTGGAAGCATTAAAAATTGATGAAGCGCCATCAGCAGCAGAAGTCGCGGTTACGAAAGAGCAGGCAGCACCAGAGCCCGTGTCTTCTGCTCCAGAATCTACACCTGCACCATCAGAGGAACCGAAACCTGCGGAAGCGGGAAAGCTAGAGGCCTCCTCAGACAGCCCACCTCTAGCTAACACTCCGTCCAAGGAAGAGATTCCTGTGGCACCCGCAGCCAAATGTGAGTAAAAAAAATAATAGAACGCGCCGAATTCGGCTAACCGAACGGCTTCGCACTCAAAACTCACCGAGTTCATTTTGCAGTTTCATATTCTTATACTAATATTTTTGTACATTAGTGTCCAACTTTAGGGGAGACGTGTTAACTAATTAAAAAGATGTACTAACAATTAAATTTTGTGATGGTTCCCCTAAAGTGGTTACACAGGTTTTTCTCTTTTGTGCAGTTTTGTGTTTTTGGTTTTATTTTTTTTTACTGATTTTATATACGTTTCAAAATTCGTTGTTATTTCATCCAGCTACCGAGGAGGCAGCGCAAGAGACGCGGCTTTGATAGAACAGGTAATAACCACATACCACTTGGACTCAAAACAGTTCCACGTTTGTTCGAAATTCACTAAAAATTTCAAACAAATGTGACTTCTTTAATTCTCCAACAGCTTTTCACGATAATATCATTCCATTTCTGTTATTTTAGGATCCGTAATTGCGCGTGAATTCCTATTCATTTGTATATCTTTGTATACTTTTTATTGCTAGATGTTGGGTTGCGTCCAAGTAGTGTATATTATACGTAGGGACGGTTGATTGACGTCATCATTTCAGGGCACATTCTGGGGTACTAACGGATCTGTATTACCATTGCCATTCTTAAAGATGCTTCTGTGATGACTCTCTCACATATCTAAAACAGACTATTACTGTACTTATTTCAAATTATGATCTTAAATATAAATTGAGGAGTGTTCATAGTTGCATCACTTATGCATTTACCTTCAATGCAGTCTTTCACTTATGGTTTATTTGCTTCTCCATAATCGATCACTCATTGCAAGGAACGTTATTATAAGCCACCATTATAATATCACACGACACCATAAGCAAACGCAATACACTACAGCTATAAAATAATAATTTTGAAAATATTCAAATCAGTAGTTATTAATCTGTAATATCATTGAAACTAAGACACCAGGTCACAAGGTACCTCAGGTATTGACGTAACTCCATTGCGATAATGTTACGCTAGACACGATATCGATAATCGTCCTTGTAATGTATCTGCTATACTTCGCTAGACTGACCTCGTTCTAACTTTCCGCTTGCATCGTTTTGACGTAACCGTGTAGCACTGTTTTCCCTAACTTTGTTCCAGGCCCTAACCGAGCTTGCTCTCTAATGTGACCGCCCTACTAACGCCACACCTAACCGTGCGAGAGAATAAAGGCGGGAATAAATTGGTTGTGTAGCGGAGGAGCGGCACAAGCTGGGGAAGCTGCTGCTGCCGCCGCCGGCCGCGGACGCCGCGCTCACGCCGGACAGCGAGGCGGAGGACGCGGCCGCGCTGGCGCAGTCCATCATCGCCGGGGAGCTCCGCACTCCCACTGTCACCGAGCCCACGCCGCCCGTGCTGGCGTCGCCCCCCGCCCCGCCCGCAGACTCTCGCCTCTCCGTCCAGGAGCCCGCGGTGCCCACACCTCCCATCGCCGTTTCGCTCTCGCAAATCGGCATCAAGGCAAAACCGACCACCGCCGCTCAGATCGAATCCTCAGTGAAACCTGACTCGGCGCCTGCTACTCCCGACTCGCCCAAAACTGCTGACCCTCCTAAAAAGAAGATAATCAAGAAGGTAGTCAAAAAGGACAAGGAGGGTGCATCAGGCAGCGAGGCGCCCGTACCGCCGCCGCGGAAGAAGGAAAAGAAGCCCAAAGAGAAATGAGCGCCGCGTCCAGCTCCCGAATAGTTCCTCTGTGCCATAACTGTAGCCTCACCTTATGTTTCTGTTTAATTTTTTTTTATCGCTTTAGTGTATGTGTAACCGTTTTTATATTTTATACTATTGATTAATTAATGATATTAATACTCGCATTCACACGTCCATGTTGTCGAAATATAATTATTGTATTTGTAATTTTATATTTTTCGTAACGACGTGTTATTTTAAACAGTGATTTGTATTTGGTTTACTGAATACTTATTGATATATTATCCTATATGTTTACCAAAGCATGACACGTATTTATTAAGAACGAAGTGTTATTCAAATATTTGTATTAAAAGTATATTTTGAATTAAAATTGTTAATTTTATTTAAATACTAGCGGACGCCCGCGACTTCGTCCGCGTAAAAATCGATCTCAACTTTCAACCCCTATTTCACATTCTATTTTGCAAGTTTTATAAGTTATACCTAATAAATAGTCCACTTATCATTTTACATTTACAAATGTACCTAGAAAAATTAAGGTCTTTCCGTACAAACTTTCTACCCCTACTTCACCCATTTCTGATTTTGTTTTCGCGACAAAAAGTATCCTATTATCCTTCTACGTATTATGGTCTCAAATCGTCTTAAGTATCATTTGAATTCATTCTGTAATTTCAGCGTGATGCCCGGTCAAAAAAAAGGCAAACAGACAGACAAAAAATAGAAAATAGGCTTCAGTATCGATGTCCTACCTCTACCCTACTCCTACCCTACCCGTACCGTAACTGTATCCTACCCCTACCCTACCCGTACCCTACCCGTAATCTTCCCTTTCCCTACCCCTAGGATAGGGGTAGGCCCTACCCATACCCTACCCCTAACCTAGGCATACACTCCCCTACCCTGCCCTACCCCACCCTACTACCCCTACCCTACCCTTACACAACCCCTACCCTACCTGTACCCTACCCTACCCTACCCTATACCTTCCCTACCTTACCCCTACCCTTAGCAAAATCGGTCCAGCCCTATGAGCGTGGTGCGATGACAAAGGAAAATAGAGACTTCTAATTTTAATTATAATTAAAATTATAATCTTTGGATCTACTGGACCGATTTGAAAGATTGTTTTACCAATAGAAAGCTACGTTATTTGCGAGTGTCATAGGCTATGTTTGATTCCCATATTCACACAGGAACGGGAACTACGTAATTGAAAGCGCGGGGCGTCATGTAGCGGAATTTCTGCGTCTTTTAGAAATTTTGTATTATCTCCGAAACTATTTAACTAATTAACATATTATAAAGGGCAAATCTTATCTCCATAATATCCTTGTGATTATTAAATAATTTATTTTGATAAGGATTTAAGTTAAGTAGCATAAATAATGACGCAAACCTAAGTATATAAAATTTATAATTTTTAAAACACAAAAGGTACTATATATGCTAATATATAGAAGATAGATATATGGTGTCGCGGACTTTATTGTAGAACTTTTAAAGATACATAAAGCCTCCATACATTAATTTCAATTTTACACAATAGTTAAGGCAGCGCATGCGAATAAGTCTGCTTAAGAGGATTTTCGGTCCGACCTGTATGACAAAAACTGTGTTAACTCGGCGAATATATATCATACTAATATAAAATATAGCCTATAGCACTCCCCGATAATGTAGCATTCTACTGGTGAAAGAATTTTTGAAATCGGACCAGTAGTTCCGAAGATTACCCCATTTAAAAAATGTGACAAACTTACAAACTTACAAACTTTACCTCTTTATAATATTAGTATAGATAAAAGACGTAAAGTTTGTGGTATTGTAGAGGGTATCTGGAATCTGGATCTATTGAACCGATTTTATAAAATTTTACCACTATTATGCTACGTTATTTGTGAGGGTCATAGGCCTTTTATATTATCCCCGTCTCACGGGAACGGGAACTTCGTGAGTGAAACTGCGGGACGTCAGCTAGTCCTACTTCCTACTATAATATAAAAGCGAAAATTTGTATGTTTGGATGTTTTGTTAACGCCGCAACTACTGAACCGATTTGGCTGAAACTTGGAATGGAAATAGATTTTACTCTGGATTAACGAAAGATTATATTTCATTAACTTGGTTTAACTCTTTGTCCCGAAAAAAATCCATGGTTTCCTGAGATTCGCAAAAAACTGATAATTTTGATGGCATGAATGTTTGTTACTCTTTCACGCCGCAGCTAGGTACTAAAGCGAATCACCTGAAATTAGAAGTAGACATAGTATACATACAGACATAGCCCGCTAGTATACAATATACTAGGTTAACCTGCCCACATATTTTTATTAATACTCGACGAAATAAGCATATAGATGACCTCAACTATCGTCTATAACCAGGAGGGAACTTTGCAGGGCAAGAAATAATCTATAACTGTCTCCTGTCCTATGCCCATCAATATAGGCCAGCGGCGTAGCTTGCCTTTTAGGGGCCCGGTATCAAAATTTGTTGGGGGGCCCCAATAGAGTATAGACGAACGGCAAATCCCGAAAATCTCTTTAGCAGTTTTTATCTCCGCGAAGCACCAGATTAGTAGTAGTTAGTAGTAGATTAAATTTTACTAATTTTTGCTTTCATACTTAAGGATCTAAGGGGCCCCTGTAGTCCAGGGGCCCCGTATCATTGATACGGCTGATACGGTGGTAGCTACGCCTCTGATAAAGGTATTAAATTCTGTGATGACGTGAGCTATTCCAGTTCACGGAACAGCAGTGACGGCAGAAGAGTTTGTTACCCAATAATAGGTATTTTTATTGACTTGTATGAGTGACGTGAGTGAGTAAGTAGTCCAAACTTGCCTTAAATTTACCAAAAATTTTGTCAATTAGATAACTTTCAAAAGTCAAAGTAATATTACCATCATTACCAGCCGATGTACGTCCACTGCTAGACGTATGCTCTGCGTGAACTTCAACACTACTGTCTCGAGCCGCTAGCATCCAGCGGCTCCCTGCAACCCGCTTGATGTTCTCGGTCCACCTACTAGGTGACAACACAGCTTTCCAGTGTGGAGTAGCCATTCCAGCACCTCGGTACCTTGACGTCTATCGGCTCTTCGAACTACGTGACCTGCCTATTGCCACTTCAGCATACACATACACTTTTTAAAAGTCACTCAGCGATGAAGCGAGTAATGGTTGGAGTTTCTCTGCGTGATCGAATTGGTGATCGAATCAGAAATGAGGAGATCCACAATGTCACGAAGCCGAGTAAAGAGTTTAGATAGATACTAAATTGCTCGCTATTCGATTAAAATACTAAAGTAGCCGATATTAGTTCGGACTACTTTAGTATTTTAGTCGAGGGTAGGTTAAATTTTCTATTAGTGTACCTAGGTATCTATTCTTATACACGAATAGAAAATTCATCAATCTATCAACACAGTCTCGTATCTTGCTTGCGCTTTAATCTTGCATATATCTTCGAATGAAGCGACTCATCATTGCTTAAAATAATGATCGAACTTCAAAAAGTTCGTTTGATCTTATATCATGCAGGCAAATCAGTAGGTACGATAGGTTGGAGCTCGCTTGCCTAGAAAGTGTCTATTCAATCTTCTTTTAAAAATATTACGTGTCAGGAAACTTTGAAGCCAGGAGTACATTCTATTCCATTCCACAATCACATCTTACCTTAGCCATAGGTATGTAAGTATGTTCTATTCTGTGGTTTAGCTTACTCGTACTTATATGCAGAAACTTACCTACTTGGCACCGCCTTCAAACAGATCACGAGGTACGATGTTATTTTTCATTTTTTAGTGTTGTGGGTAAGTTATATTTTTGTACTGGAAGTGGGTTGAATATTTTTATTTATTTTTTTTTAGCTAATAATCGTCTAAAATCGGTTTATTTTTCTAGAAGTAAAATTTCTCAAATAGTTGGGTAAATAGGCGCAGAAAAAAAAGGTCGAGAACTACGTTTATCGGATGATGTATGTATTACCTACTTATGGCACACAAATACCTACCTGCTACGTAATGAGATTATACGGCACTAGCGGACGCCCGCGACTTCGTCTGCGTAAAATTCGATGTCAATTTTACTACTACCCCCTAACCTAACCTAACCTACCCTACCCCTACCATAACCCTACCCTATCACTACCCCAACCCTACCACTGCCCCAACCCTACCCCTACCCTACCCCTACCTTACCTATACCCTACCCCAATCCTACCCGTACCCTCCCCGTACCCTATCCCTTTCCTACCCCTATCCCACCCGTACCCCTATCTCACGCCTATCCTACCCCTACCCTGCCACTTCCCTATCCTACCCGTACCTCTACCCTACCACTACCCTACCTCTACCCCGACCCTACCACTACCCTAAACCCGGCCCTAAACCTACCCTACCCCTACACTACCCCTACGCTTCCCTACCCGTACCCTAACCTACCCTGTAACTTCTCTATCTTACTCCTACCCTTAGCAAAATCGGTCCAGTCCTTCGAGAGTGGTGGTATGACCAAGAGAAATAGAGACTTCTATGCTAATAATATAAAGAGGTAAAGTTCGTGTGGTTGTAGGAGGTAATCTCTGGATCTACTGGACCGATTTGGAAAATTGTTTTACCAATAGAAAGCTACGTTATTTGCGAGTGTCCAAGGCTATGTTTGATCCCCATATTCACACGGGAACGGGAACTACGTAAATGAAAGCGCCGGGCGTCATATAGTGGAATTTCTGCGTCTTTTAGAAATTTTGTATTATCTCCGAAACTATTTAAGTAATTAACATACTGTAAAGGGCAAATCTTATCTCCATAATACCCTTGTGATTATTAAATAATTTATTTTAATAAGGATTAAGGTTTAGTTGTATAAATAATGACGTAAACCTAAGTATATAAAATTAATAATTTTTAAAACACAAAAGGCCTTTTTTCTTCTATATATCAGCTAATATATAGAAGATAGATATATGGTGTCGCGGACTTTTTTGTAGAACTTTTAAAGATACATAAAGTCTCCATATATTAATTTCAATTTTACACAATAGTTAAGGCAGCGCATGCGAATAAGTCTGTATAAGAGGATTTTCAGTCCGACCTGTATGACAAAAACTGTGATAACTCGGCTAATATATATGATACCAATATAAAATATAACCTATAGCACTCCCCGATAATGTAGCATTCTACTGGTGAAAGAATTTTTAAAATCGGACCTACTACTGGTCGAAGATTACCCCATTTAAAAAATGTGACAAACTTACAAACTTTACCTCTTTATAATATTAGTATAGATATAGATAGTATAGACTACGTATGTATATCTTTTACAAAATTAAGTTAACACAAAACACTATAATTACACTTACTAAGTTTTAATTAATTTATATACACAACAATCGAAAAAATACCATAAAACAAAATAATAACTAATTACACGAAATACGTATGACGAAAGTCGAAAGTCGAAACGAAACGAATAAAATAAAATTACAAATTATTTATTTGAATTTAAAGTTTAAACCTGATTACCTGAACCTGGTCCTGAACGGTGAACCTAAACAAAGAAAGTACGACGTATCTAAACTATAAATTAAAACTTAAAGTATGTCTCTAATCTCTATTTCTAAATCTAAAAAGCAAATACGTAAATAGACAGAGTCAGACAAACAGTACCTAGCTAACTTTAACTACCTACGTGGTATGTGTGCCTAGAAGTAGAACATAATCATTAACAAATTAACAATTAACATCGACTTGATCATTAACAAATTAACAATTAACATCGACTTGTCAAAATCTAAGTAAATTTTTCACCACCAACACCAATGTGTGAACAATCAATTTCGATCATCATGTAGTCGGCATAAATCTCCCTAGCGCCGTACAATATATGGTGTTTTTGCTCAACGCCATCTATTGGTAAATGGATAAAACGCCTACATAGAGTTTAGTAACCAAAAATGCTGATCCCTATAAAATACGTAGAAACCTATAGAGGAAGGTTCAACTTAATTTGGCGGTTGCAAAGCGGCATTCCGCCTTTTAGAAATTTTGTATTTTCTCCGAAACTATTTAACTAATTAACATACTATAAAGGGCAAATCTTATCTCCATAACATCCTTGTGATTATTAAATAATTTATTTTGATAAGGATTTAAGTTAAGTAGCATAAATAATGACGCAAACCTAAGTATATAAAATTAATAATTTTTAAAACACAAAAGGTACTATATCTGCTAATGTATAGAAGATAGGTATATGGTGTCGCGGACTTTTTTGTAGAACTTTTAAAGATACATAAAGCCTCCATACATTAATTTCAATTTTACACAATGGTTAAGGCAGCGCATGCGAATAAGTCTGCCTAAGAGGATTTTCGGTCCGACCTGTATGACAAAAACTGTGATAACTCGGCTAATATATATGATACCAATATAAAATATAGCCTATAGCACTCCCCGATAATGTAGCATTCTACTGGTGAAAGAATTTTTAAAATCGGACCAGTAGTTCCGAAGATTACCCCATTTAAAAAATGTGACAAACTTACAAACTTACAAACTTTACCTCTTTATAATATTAGTATAGACTAGTATAGATATAGATATAGATTATCAGGTATAGGTAATTGCAGCCAAGTGCTAACAAAAATAGTTAGTCGTGGTAAGGTAAAGGCAAAAAAATAATACATCAGGCTACTTTTATCCTTATTCTCGATGCTTCCACGGAAATGGGATCATAAAGATGAAAAAAATATGCACAGTTAATAAATATAAATTAACAAAAAGTGCCTCCCCGGCGGGGAATCGAACCCCGGTCTCCCGCGTGACAGGCGGGGATACTTACCACTATACTACCGAGGATGATGACTGAGGAGGTAAAAATGTTGTACATTCTTTTTTTATAAACATTAATTGTATTTATATAATTTTTAATTAAAATAAAAAAAAAATATTAAAGTGAACTCACCAATACAATAAATCATTTAATATTATGTAATTTAAAAAAATTTAAACTCTTTCCTAGAAAGCATTTCTTTTTAAAATTACTGCCATCTAGCGTTATTTTGGAATACTTTTTCAGAACGGTTAGTGGTTTGATACTGAACCTCGAGGTTTGCACCCTACGCTGCTAGGTGTCGCTCAAACGACACCTTTTTGTACCGCTACAAAAAAGGTAAACTGGACAGCTGCTGGCAACCCACAATGAACAAAAGTCAAAAAACCAGTTTAGTTTTGCGGTGATAACGATACAGAGAGCTCGTGTCGTTGTGTGTTAACGAAAACAATCCAATTATTATTGTTTATACGCGATATTTTCGGCTATATCTTTACTAAATCAGTCGTATATGAATAAAAGTAAAGATTTTTGCTTAGTTTCGATCTCAAGCCGCGTAGTTATTGACGATATCTTGTGAATTTATACATTTTATCCGAATGTGTAATCTTGCTTCGACTTAACGTTGGACGGTGGTTGAAAATGTGAGTAAAATATAGTTCTGGTGAACATTTTTGGTTTGGAACCTTTATTTTTTGAAGGACTCGTGTCAAAATGAAGTGGTTAACGTTTCTTATACTGTTGCCGGCATGTTTTGGACATCTGAATGTTTATTTGAGTAGTGCTGAAGTGTGGAGACTTTTGGGTGAGTACATTATTATTATTGTTCTAGTCTAGGTTTAGGCAATAATATTTAATTAGGTACCCTTGTTATTTACAATCTTACATCCTACTAATATTATAAACGCGAAAGTTTGTATGTATGTTTGTTTGGATGTACCTATGTTACTCTTTAACACCGCTATTACTAAAGCGTTTTGGCCAAAATTTGGAATGGAAATAGATTTTACTCTGGATTAACACATAGGCTACTTTTTATCCTGAAAAAATCCATGGTTTCTCGAGATTTGCGAAAACTGGTGATTTTGATGATATGAATGATACTGAACCGAATTAGCTGAAAATTTGTATTAAGATATTATAATATGTATTACTGCCTGGATTAACACAAGGGCTACTTTTTATTCCGGAAAAATCCATGGTTCCCGAGGGATTTGTAAAAAACTATATTCCACGCGGACGAAGTCGCGGGCGTCCGCTAGTTTATTATAAACTAAAGATATTCATATAAATAATAATAAGGATCGTGTATCTTCAATCAAACATTGCATAAGAAGTGAATTGGCAAATTGGTTGAAAATTCTCAGGTTGTTTTTTCTTCACCGTTTGAAACACGTGATACCTACCTATTAAATTTCTGAAAACACACTTAACTGAAAAGTTGGAGGTGGATACCCCGGATTGGATGCGAACCTATACCCTCCGCGGAGGCAGAAGTCACATCCACTGGGTTGTCACGGCTCTCGGAAAGTTAGCAATATCTATCGCAAATTCGGTAGATAGGTGCCATATTATGTTGCGGATTCCAATGCAGTTGCTATCAGTGATTAAGCTGATAAGCCTTTTTATCAACGTTGCAGATAATAATGTCATTGCAAAGCCTCATAATAATCTCCTATATTGATTACGTACCTATCTACTATCCACATACACAGAGAACATAATATTATCTAACTAGCGGAATCCCGCGATTTCGTCCTCCGCCCTTAGACCTATTGAATCCAGCCCTTACAGTAGTATTGCTGTACAAATGGAGTAACTTCTCCCGTTTTCCCAACATTTCCCTTCACTACTCTGCTCCTATTGATCGTAGCGTGATGAAAAGTATACTATAACCTGCTCAGGAGTATGAAGAATAATTGTACCAATTTTCGTTAAAATCCCTGGAGTAGTTTTTGTTTCTAAAACGAACATACAGACAGACAGACAAAAATTTTACTGATTGCATTTTTGGCATCAGTATTGATCATTAATCACGCGCTGATGGTTATTTTGGAAATATATTCCATGTACAGAATTGACCTCTCTACAGATTTATTATAAGTATAGAATATAGATTAATATTTGTCTAATTCCTCTATGTACTACTTTGTTATCGTAATCCACCAGTCTAAAAATTAATCCGCTTTTAAATCCAACACAATACGACGTCGCCTAATCTCATTTTACGGCAATTTTCAAATCCATAAACATAAACCATCGGCTGCGTTATCTCCGATCTGCCGCGGGGTTTTATTGTGGCGAGGTGACAATCCGGCCTTCCAGAAATACGTCCCGTGGCGTGTACCACGCGACAATAACCATTATTCAGACCCAATTTGTATTTTCGGACTTTTAGAGATTGTATGTACGAGATAATAAAGTTTTTGAAGGGCCCTACATTTACAGTTCATCGTCATTAACAACCTATATCGGCTCACTGTTGCGCACGAGTCTCCTCTCAGAATAAGACGGGTTAGGCCTTAGTTACAGCCTCAATAGCTCAACGGTAAGACCGGTCGAACTAATCACCGAGGAGTGGTGGTTCGATCCCCGCCCCGTTGGTCTATTGTCGTACCCACTTCTAGCTCAGTCTTTCCCGACTAGTTGGAGGAGAATGGGAATATTGGTCATATTTAATACATTTGGCAAATATTCTTTATAAAAAAAAGTGTCTACCCTGGCGTGTTGGCAGACTTCACACACGTTCTCTACGTGTTATTAAGAAAATTTTTAGATATGCAGGTTTCCTCAAGATGTTTTTCCTTCACCGTTAGAGACACGTGATATTTAGTTTCTTAAAATGTACACAACTGAAAAGTTGGAGATGGATTTCTGATATCTATATATGATAGAATTATGATATTCTTCAATCCTCACATACAACCGCGGTGATTAAATAATTAAGGAAAAAAAAGTACGCAATTTGTCAACAAAATGCCATTTTGTTTATTCTTAATTTTTATTACTCAAGTAATTAAAAAAACGCTGCATTTAATTGCTCGAACTTATTCCTAGAAGCTAAATAATAAAGCAGTTTACCTTCGAGCCTTGTTACAATTACAGTATTGTCAGTGTGACAGATTTAAAAGGTCCCATTTAGGATGCGCTCAGGTAACCACTCAAAGGCGATGCTTTGGGCTTTGTCCACCCGATTGTACCAGCCTGCGGGCGGACAGATCCATCTTTGTCAACGACTGTACCATCGGTCTTTGTTCTTGGTTAGAAATTTAGAATACATGCATGCAGTGAAACGGGACATCGGCCTTGTGGAGTTGAAAAAGTAAAATAAGTAAGATGCACATTATTTTTGATTCGGTTTAAATTTTGTTCGCTAACTTTTTTTTATCTGTTCACTCCCGACGAGTGCTTACTTAATTAACAAAGTAGGAATGGAGTACATAATCTATATTTTGGATAAGATTACATAAAATCGATATAAAAATAATAAAAACATAGAATAAAACATTTATTATTGTCGGTTTCTCTCTCTATACTAAAGCCATACTCAAGGAATATTGTTTGCCAACAAACAAATTAAAAATGAGGGTATAATTAACTTGTTCTTAAATAAATGAAAATAAATAAGCTTAAAACAAAATAACAGAATTTCCTAAGGACTGAGGCAAAAAAATTGACAATTGGTTTACGCGATGCACACCAAAATGTCTCAAATCTCAACTCTCTTTTTGCATGTTTAACCATCATCGTTATATTTTAGTCAGCAAACATCCAGACACGTAATAAATTATATACCTAAATCTTATCTATAAATAATTTCGCTCATTAGTTATAACCGTATGAAAATCGGTTCAGTAATTTATAGTTCATCGCGTTCTGACAAATAGACGCGTAGTATCCAGTGATGTAGTGCTCAAAAGGTTATGGCCGTTTAGTTTATTACAATGAAAAATATTAACATATCTCGTATCTTTATGTCCTAATCTGATCTCTCTCTCTGCGGGTGACGGGGCGACCCATGAGAACGTAAAGCAACCAGTTGACTAGGTAATTATTTTTGATGACATTTATGGACTTTCTATGGCATTCAATAAACTTGATGCCAAAAATATTTAATGTTTAAAAAATGGACGATGTAAAGAGTTTGTTGATAGGTTAAGATAGTGTTTTAATTTTTATTACATTCTAAATTGGAAGATTATATCATTCAATCGCAGTTATTTTCCAAAAGCATTGTCATCAAAGGGATCCATAAATATTAATTCCGTTAGGTACCTATATTGTTTAAGAAAAAAAAAAAAAGAAAATACTTAATTATTGATTTAAAGAAGTCGAAATTATTGCTGTTCTATGAGCTCTGTATTAACAACAAGTTCTTAACACTCGTATAATTTTTCATGTAAAAAACATACATTACTAAAAAAATTAATAAGCAAGTATGATAAATGTGGGACCATAGAAGAAGATTCCTCTGTAGATTAAAACAAAGAATTCCACGAACCTGTTCGCATACGGAGAAATATGAATAAAATACCCATTAAATCGAAAACTGTCGCCATTATTAATTACTAGCAGTTGTCCCGTGGTTTCAGTCGGGTTGTTCCCGTCAACGTGAGATAAAGCATAACCTATAACGCTCACAAATAACGTGACTTTCTATTGGTAAATGAGTTTTCAGTTCGGTTCAGTAGATCTAGAGATTATCCGCTACAAAAGCACACTTACTTACAAACTTTACCTCTTCGTAATGTACTCATAAATAGTAAAGATTAAATATTTTTACTCCTTTTTTTTAACAATGTTACTTAAATATAATACAAAACACTGTAAAAAATTAAGTTTAAAAAAATAACCCTTCGCTGCGGGACATTTGAGTGCCCAAGCGACCGGCGGTCAGGGCACCAGAGTGAGAAACCTGACAATACGCGCCGTTTCAAGAATTGCCTTCTGTATCCGACTCTTGATCCAGCAGTTAAGCGAAAGCTTCGAAGCTTTTCGCTATAAGACCATTGACTGAAACGACTATCGGAACAATAATAGTAAAGATTAATTATTATTATTATTATTTACTAGCGTACGCCCGCGTGGAAATCAATGTAAATTTTCAACCCCTATTTCACCTTTTTATGGGTTGAATTTTAAAAATTCTTGAATCACATTATATTTCGTATTTTTTGTTATGATTTATGAAGAAATTTTTAAAACTGTAATTTAAAAAAAAAAACATACATACCGAATAGCCGAACGTAGAACCTCCTCCTCCTCCTTTTTGGGAGTCGATTAAAAATAAAGGACTTTTCATACAAACTTTTAACCCCTATTTCTCCCCCTTCTGTTTTTATTTTAGGGTCTAAAAGTACCCTATATTTTGCTCCAAGGTCCCATTTAACCATACCAATTCAAATTCACCTTGATCGTTTAGCCGTGAAAAGGTAACAGACAGACAGACAGACTTACTTTCGCAATATTAGTATAGATTAGATGTACGGGTAGATATTCCATAGTTGCTGGTAGCGATGTCTCTTATGTAACGAGCTCGCATTACAGATGATTGTTTTCTCTACCTTTGTTGTACGCCATTAAAGCTTTCGCTGATAAAGTGTAGATGCTTTATGAGGCGCTATCGTGGGACAGGATGGTTTATGGGCGCTTGTTATCGCTCATCTTAGCTATTTACTACTTCGCTATGTTGTAGAATGGCCAGGGAGCTGTTCGCAGATATTTTCATGTTCGCTAAATGTTATAGTTTGTGTTGTTAAAGTGGAAAGTATTGTAGGTTTGATTATTATTTATTACTAACTAGCGGACGCCCGCGACTTCGTCCGCGTGAAAATCAATATAAACTTTCAACCCCTATTTCATCCCCTCACAGGTCGAAATTTCAAAAACGCTAGAACAAATGTTTAATTATGTCTTATCAAGTGCAGTGCAATATGAAGTTTCATGGTTTTATCTTTTAAAATTAAGAAATCCCATACAAACTTTCAACCTCTATTTGAACCAACCAACACATTACTTAACTAAAGCCGATTCAATCATAAAGTGTTAGGATTTAAACAGTTCTTTCCCGTGGTTCTTTCAGAAATAGCTTTAATTAATACGTCACTGGCTTAACACCGCCGCCAAGTGATCAGAAGGTAGCACATACGATGTCATTTTTCGCTTTTGAGGTACACTTTTGTGATATTAAAGTCGGTTTAATTATTTTGTTAAAAAGATTTTATTGTTTGAAAGAGTTTACTTTCAGATTGGTCACGTTTCATTTTCATGAAAATCGGTTTAGTAGTTTTGTGTTAAATTCAAAATAATTGAAATACGTCAATCAATCAATCAATGTATTTATTTGCAGATACAAGCTTACATGTATATGTATACAGGTGGTAGGTACTGTATCTTGCCCATTTGGCATGCAAATCACTTTGTACATATTATGTGTTTTTAAATTAACTAAAATAATAATTTAGACATAATTAATTAATAATTTAGACGTCTTTGAAATCGGTTCAATTTATATGTTAAAAAAGATTATAATACTCCATTACTTGTACCAAACGAAAGTGCCTTAAGCTCGCTATCTATGAAACAAGCCTTTGGCTGTGCATTTCACAATATACGAGTAGCTTGTAACAGTTAAAGCGGTTGTGCTAAGCGAAGTGAAATGAAGTTACTTCAACAGATTCTAAAGGTTATATGATTTTACGGCTCTTTATCAAGTAGTGAGAGCTTAGTTTGCAACGGAAGCTTACGATTTTACAATTGCTAGTTAAAATACTGCACAACATTATTCTAAGATGCAAATATACGAAAAGGATTAATTAAATATGAAGGAGTTTTAAGGAATAACATGCGTACTAAAAATAATAGTAATAGAACATAATAAAAGCATTAATAGGTACTTAAAGCTGTCACATTTAGCTAGGCTTAATGAATGATGGGAGATGATAGCCACTAGCTAATAGAATAGGTGTGTAGGAAGTGTTTAAGCTATTTACTTATACATATAGCCACATATAGTGTGACCGACAAGACAACGTATGTGACAAGCGAATAGGAATAGATATCTATAAGATTGAAAATGTAAATAGTTTCAAGAGTAAAGTTTCTAAAATGCTTATGGATAAATGTTTCTATAACTTAAATGAGTATTTAAATTACAAATTTTAATGATATTCTTTTTTTTTTTTTTGACGTATGATAAATATTTTGACATAATTTTAATTGACGTGTGTGTTTGACATAATTTTAATTGACATTTTAACATTTAATTGGTAATAATTACTTGACTTTGCACTAAATTTAACATGGTTTAATAATTTTGACAGTATATATTATGACTATTATTCTATTTTATCTGTCACAGTAGTTTTGAGTTAGATTTGTCATAATCATTGAATCTTAAAATGTTAAATTGTATTAGCTATTACATATGTTTTCTTTTTTATCTGTTTGCTTTTAAATTAGGATTATACATGGTCTATTTAAATTTTTCATACACCAAATTATTATGGTAGAAAGTATCAGGGTCTTATTATATTTAGGTAATCTTTGTAAACCTGCTTTCTGATGAATAAATAAATAATTATTATTATATTATTATTTATTATTATAGGGATCCATTGGAATTTACTAACTTTGAACTAAATTTTTCATACGTAACATAAGTAGGTCGTCACTTGATATTACTTAAATCAAGTTGGACACTACTTGGATAGTATATTGCTTAAAATATACATTAGACTGAACAAATAAATCACGAGACCCTTAAGGGTTCATTATAGCAGTAACAATTACATTATTCGAGCAAACGTAATTAAATTTTTTACAACAAAAAAATGACCACGCTACCCATCTGGTGTGTAAGGGGATATTTTACCTCAAGTTTTGGGTTTCTTGTTACTAGCAATACTGGATGAGAAATAATAAAAAGTGAAGGTGGTAACACGATACACCCGAATGCTATAAGGTTACGTCTAGCCCACCTCTTCACACGATTGGAAAAAAGCAAAAAGAATCAGACAATTGTTTATGGTTTCTTCATTTGTTTGGCTTTGATGTGTTTAAGGACTATGTGATTTAGGATTACTTAGATTGAATTAGTGATGAGTGCTTTTCTACATTTATATACGGGGTTGTAGGACAAAATAAATCACTAAAGTTTTCGTGCGTTAACAAAAAGGTTAGAAAGAGAAACTGAATCGGAATGTGGTCTTTACAAATAATAAATATTACCTATAGTAATATGTAATGTTTGTTCTAATAAGTTTGTTGAGAAATTAAGTTTTTAATAACTCCTTAACATTGGCTTATATTTTTTCCTGACAACAAAAAGAATGTCGTTAACGTCTCATAAGAAAATTGAGTTTCTAATTCCTATTTCAATCATGAGTTATACAATTATATATTCATACCGCATCTAAAATTTTTACTAAATCGTAAACCAAAGTCCAAATTTACAAATCAGAACCGGAAGTAAAATATAAACCTTGAGCTTGTAAAAAGAACCCTAAGGAAAATCTGATAAATGATAACCACGTCCATGCTACAAGCATATTTGCTGTACTAAGAAAACATTTTGTTTAGTGTACGTGCCTAAGAGATTATAATGCTAAAATGTTTATTTGACAAAAGGTTCGTCGTTTCAGTTGGGTTATCTAGGAACGTTATCAGGAGGCTCTTCATTTTTTTTTAACGACCTATGCCAACATTATCAGGGTACCAAGTCACGTCATCTACCTACGTGTAAATCGTCTAGTCCCGTGGCTTATCTTTCTAAGTTCACCAGATTCTTTTGTTGTCATTATAGTTATGAAAGTAACAATGATATTTATAAAATACTATAATATAAATAATGTTATAATAAATGATATTAATGCCTTATTCAGAGACCGTCGTTTGGGTGCAGTTCCCCTTCTAAACGAAGTTGTTTAGAGAATTAACAATGAAATATTTCAATAAACATCCAACGTCGTCGCTATATAAATATGGGCTCGCGTCCTTCTCGAAAATATTCTTTATGTAAATAATGTTGACACACGGGATGATGTGGAGTGAGACCTAAATAAATTTAATTTCACGGCTGCTTCGGGCGGAGTTTTTAATCCGGCCGAGTGTAATATGTCATCTCGGGCAGGTGGCTTAGGCGAAAACACGATCCCTCTCACGTGATGAGAATAAAAGTGCTTAATTATAATTTAATTTCGTGGCCAATTTGGCTGAGGTTTGGTTTGTTTTAATTTGTGGATTTGGTGTATTTTAAATTGAGGACACAGACCGTTTTATTAATGTTGAAACAACAACGCTTATGTGTTTAGACACGGCAAGAATTAAATTAGCTTTTGCTTGCTTAATTAAATTTTCATGTTATGGCTACTTTAACTGAGACGTTTATTTTAATTTGAGAGCAGAAACAGTTGTGTTGATGTCGAAACAACCAAGTTTCTTACTGCAGTGCATACTCTCAGATGTTTTGTTAAACAATCATGGTGCACTGGTTTTTTACCCGACTTCCAGAAGGGTTATCTATAGTCATCATCAAGTTGTTATTAATTAGTATAAATACCTTTCGCTAGCGTTAGGTTACGTATTTGATTAATTTATTTATTAAGTGTACTCGTATTAATACAAAATTCCATTTCCATACTCTTAGATGTTTTGTTAAACAATCGTGTTGCATTGTTTTTGTTTTAGTCATCATAATATCTTTCACTAGCATTAGTTAACGTACGAGTATTTGATTAATTAATTTATTAAGTATATTAATAAAAAATTTCGTTTTAATAGACCTCCATTTTATATCTCTCCGTATGTAAGCAATTTTGTTTATAAGCAGTATCTACTTTATTAAGTCATTCCACTTCATCGCTCATTCCATTTTGTGTTATTAATTCACCGAAGTAACATATTACTTTATTTGTTGTTAGTAAAGAAAATAGTATTACACTTCTAATGCATCTACATTTTGTAGTCAGCTACCTACTTTAGGACCTACTTTAGTAGTCAGCTCTCATTCCATCTCGTTTTATGGTTATTCCCATATCGATTGAATCCAGTTACACAGTACAGACCTAAATTGCAAAATTGCCTTCTACTTGTGATGTTTTTTTCGCTAGATGAGATAGCATTCGATAGCATTCCTATTGATACTGGTTACGGATACGCAATCATCAGTATTTCCTATGATTGCATATTCTTGAGTTGGTACGGAATCCATTAAGGTGATAATTGGTGGGCGTACCACGCGGCCATTGCTGGGATGCCGTGACGTACTCGTACGTGCCCTTATTACTGGGATGGTGGCAGATACGTGTTTGTGTAGGAGATTTTTATTATATTTTGGTTCACTGTCTTTTATTTTGTTCACATTTTTACCTACCAATAACGCATAATGAATGAAAGCTAGTTTGATAGCTGATTCATGGTTAGTTTATGCGGTTTCGGATTATGAGGTCAGGGGTTTGAGTTTTCGGTCAGGAGAAAAATTAACATTTAAAAAAAAACTTTGTTTCACCTGCATTGATGCGGCGTGGTGCATCGAAGCCCCAAACCTTCCTATTCTATATGAAGAGAGGTCTAACACTACAGTGAGCCATTAAACATTCTGATCATACTTAATAAGAAATTCTTTCTTAGATTTACTTATATTGTAGAGCCCACACAGTGTCAACCTCTTAATTCCCGTTCCTGTGAGAATACAAGGAATTAAAATATAATTTACGACACACAAATAACGTAGCTTTCTAGTGGTATAATAATTTTTAAAATCTGTTCAGTAGATTCAGAGATTACCCCTAACAACACCAATTTTACCTCTTTATAATATTAGTATAGATTACCTACAGCTATCTTACACACATATGTTATTGTTCGTTTGATTAATAGTAAGAATTAACGTTAACAATACAATAAAAACTATATACGAGAAGCGAAATGATTAAAGAGATATATGTTGCAAAACAAACAGGCGCGACATTCCCGCATCCAGGTCAGGAATAAAGCTCAGCTGAATAAATAGATCTTTATTTATAACGTGAAACCGAGCCACGATCGCCATTCACCTTCCGAGCGGCCAATTTGTATATATTTCTATGCCTCGAAATCATTTGTGTCTTCGAAACAGACTAATTAAAACACAAGTCATAAATCTGTGAACTGAAGAAACCAATGTTTTTGATATTTTGTATTGAAAACGAATAGTTTCTTCGACGGTTCATAAGTAAGGTTAATTTTGACTGGTTTCAACTGTTTAGTTTTTCATACAAGTAAATACCGTTTCTTTACTTACTGGGTCTTGGATGATAATTTATCATTAGTAAAGAAATTTCAATAAGCTTTTTTTTCTATGTTACTTAATTCTGAAGTAATTTTTAATTTAATGTATTTTATTGATACTTGCTGATTGCATTTGCATTTTGCATTTCTCCATACTTTGTTTTTGACTTCAGAGCAAGGTAAGTTACATTAACAATTAAATGAAAATATTTTACATTTTCGTATTTTATCTATACTATTAGCTGCAGAGTTTGTTTGTTTGTTTGGTTGAACGCGCTAATCTCAGGAATTACTGGTCCGATTTGAAAAATTCTTTCAGTGTTAGATAGCCCATTTATAAAGGAAAGCTATAGGCTATATATTATCCCCGTATTCCTACAGGAACGAGAACAGGCGTCAGTTATTACTGAATATAATTAAATATTTATTATAATCTTCATGAAAAAATCGTACTTAGCTAATTCACAAGTTAACAAACACTTTTTCATTTATTCTGAGTCGTCTCGATAGGTACCAAGTCCGCTGGGTCAGCTAGTTTTTGGTTAAAAAGAAAACAAGCATTGTAGATTTTATTTTATATATTGGGTCCTCTAAAATAACATGTAAGCGATACGTCAATAAACCCACACAGAATAACACTTAAAATTAGTTTCGAGACCGTGTCCCCCGTGATCGATGGTCGGGTTCACTCAGAATAATGGCGTCGGAGTCTCCGCTCAATCACGACGAGGGTTTTGTGTTAGTCTTGTGGCAATTTGCTCCTAAATAAATGGAGACGTCATCGCGACAAAAAGCTCCGATCGATCAGTGGATGCGCGCACGCACGCCGCGTATGTCACATGTGAATGAGCTTTACAATTGTGGCCGAGGAAAGCTTCGAGTCAGAGATGCTCAAACTTATTTGACGGCCTCCGTGGCGCAGTGGTATGCGCGGTGGATTTCAAAGACGGAGGTTCTGGGTTCGATCCCCGGCCGGGTCGATTGAGATTTTCTTAATTGGTCCAGGTCTGGCTGGTGGGAGGCTTCGGCCGTGGCTAGTTACCACCCTACCGACAAAGACGTACCGCCAAGCGATTTAGCGTTCCGGTACGATGTGTAGAAACCGAAAGGGGTGTGGATTTTCATCCTACTCCTAACAAGTTAGCCCGCTTCCATCTTAGATTGCACCATCACTTACCGTCAGGTGAGATTGTAGTCAAGGGCTAACTTGTAAAGAATAAAAAAAAAAACTTTTCGTTTCGACCATTTACTCTGTTTTTGGGTCTGAATAGACAAACCCCTTTTATAGGCATTATTGCAAGTTCATGTTTTAAATTGTGTTTATTGATAAAGAGTCGATGGACAATTGGACATCATAGGTCTTTTGTAAGGGATTCCAAACACAATGTTTCTAAGTTTTCTGTTACCAACGGTTCCCTGTGACATGTTTAATTTCGTCAGTTCACCTAGTGGGGGTCTTAAAGCTGACGCTTCGTACTCCACTTTGAAACCAAAACGTTTATAGTCTTTACAGTGAAAAAATTAATCAAACAAACGTAAACGTTTAAAAAACTAAATGAATGAGCTAAATGAGTTATATTGTTTGAATTTCGTGCGTACCAGTTAAAATAAGTAAAACTAAAAATCAGTATATTCCTGTACTGACTAGACCTTAGATATTACAGACCCGCAATTATTTCTTTTCTTACACGAACCCCTAGATCTTACGGACCCGCAATTATTTATTTTCTTGTCGCTTATTGCAGGTCGATATTGTGCACTTTGGGTATCACTGCATTACATTATAGCCGCGGTGTGTGTGTAACGCCTTTTATGTTTGGAGTCGTATTTTTCATTCTATACATGGATTTCGTATTAGGAATTGCGGTTTGATGGAAATGAGCCGTAGGTATAACGATGCCTTTCCCGTCGGCTACGGTAGGTAATAATATAAAATATACATATACATATAAATAAGTACTTAAACAATACTATGTTATTTTCAACATGGATGTGCTATGAATAACTGTTTGGCGAACCTACCAATAATATTTGTTCATTTTCATATTAGCGCACTGAACCTTTTGCCACAAGCTTACTCGTAAGCTAATTTATGAAAGTAATCACAGAATACCTAATAGTAGTAGAATTGGCTTAGTATATACCTGAACTTACTTTAGAATTATGATAAAACAGCGCGTTTAAACTTTAAATTCATTACCAAAAATACAAAAAAAAAAATAATAATAAAAAGATTCAACCGACTTCCAACTCAAAAATTAACTTAAACTAAAAAGCAAAAAATAACATCATGCATATGCGCTACCTTCTGATCAGTTTGAAGGCCAAGCCAAGCAAGTGATGTTTTAATTGAACCCGTTTAAACTACACAATTTCTGTGGTTTTTTCAGAAACAGCTTTAATTAAAACACGAAAACGTTGGACTATTTCCGCAAACGGAATATTTTAGAACTAAAACAGCGGCAATTTGAAATCGAGATTTTTGCTTTTGTTTTTTTTGCTGCTCGAGCATAGACACGTACATAGAGAGTAATTTTTTTGACGTGACAACGTCTTATAATTCGATGGACGATCCGAAAAAAGATGACGTCATGCGTCGTTCCTTCGTTCTAGGGTAGCCAACTTTTTTTACAAGTAATAAAGTATATTCTGGTCTATGAAGATTATTAAACAGTATTTTAGAAAAACGAACATTTTCTATTGAAAAATGCAACCATTCCATCGGTATTTTCTTGTGACGTTGTCTACTATGGTCTGTAAACCGACTCTACAGACAACCGTTTTTTTATGTTTGGCGAGTGTCAACTAAAGAAAACAATGCACCTAAATCCAGTTTTGTATATAGTATACTAATAGCATTAACAACTGAGTCTTAGGGCCATAAATTATTTCTCTATATCTATCTCGCTTGCACTTATGGGTCTTATGGAGCCGTCTAGTGAAGGGTGTAACAATGAAAGACATATTATCGATAAGTAAAGTTTATTATCGTATCTTGTTCACAAAATTAAAAAAATTAACAATATTTGATTTAATATAATACATATTTCATATTATATAATTATTAACTAAATAAAATTAATCTTCATCTGAGTCTTCATCATCAGAATCTTCGTCTTCTGCCAAATTTATTATATATTAGTATCCATAGTGCGCAACGAGTAACACATGAATGTATTTATTTAATTGCAGTAAACACATTTATAGCAAAAAAAATACGCAATGCAATTACATTAGAAACCGACCAATCAGAATCGTCCAAATCATTATTGACTCATCATTAGCACGTGCGCAGGTAGCCGTTTATCGATAATTAGGGTGCGCAGGTAGGCGCGCTGCACATTCCTATCTTTTTTGACTTTTATGACCGGACGACTCAGATGATAATGCGCATACTATAGTAGGGGAGCCCGGGATGCTAAATTTGCAGTTACTCGAGCGTCATTGAGACCGATTACATTTGGTAGATTAAATTAATGATTATTTACTTTTTCCGCTTTTAGCGGTGGTAAAAAAAACTACAGACTTTAAAAACAATTTTTATTACTTTGGCTTACTGAAATTGTAAGAAAATTTTAGCGATTAATTAGGAGATTATTTCCTTAAAAATAAGTAAAAAAATAATCGCACTCGTACCTCGAGCACTAAAATATAAGGGTTTAATTTTGTAACTTTGAAACCCTCCCATTCCATTACGTTACGCTCAAATCGTCAGATTTTCGAAATGTACAGTTTTTAGCTATCAACTCACCTACCTTATCTTAATCTGACGTGCTGGTTGAGTATTTATGAAGTTAGTTTTTTTTTTTGGTTGCCCTAAACGTACCCACCAATATTAAGGGCTCATACTCGGTGGAGGTACTCGACAAAGTGTAAGGTATAGTACCTTATCTTATCTATTATCTGCCGCGCTCGAGTAACTGCAAAAATCCCCTCTTCGGCTCCTCTACTATAGAAAGTACAATCACACAATCCCAAGTCAAAATGATTATCCATTTGACCCTAACTGACGCAAAGGTTACACCGAACGTTGGGGAACGGTCGACTCTAGCAGACCCGTCACGGCGCGTCCATCAACTGCCAGTCGGCCACCGTCGTGCCAGTTGAACACTTTGAACCCGGTTCAAGCCCAGTTTAAAATCTGACAGCTCCCCAACAATGATCGATGATGCTCGAGCGGCTCCCAAACCGAAATAAGCTGTGATTTCGTCAGATCGTTCTGAGAATAATCTGCCTCTTGCAACGTATTAACTGCAGCTAGTCATTTGCAAAGAGAAAACTCCAAAATTTCTGTAATGTAGCACCTTTCCACTTACGTCTACGTATTAGTTTTACAGTATTAAAGGTACCGTGTTCAAAAGTACGATCGTACAAAGTTGAAAGGATACTTTTTGGGACATCCTGTATAGCACGTCTTACTACAGTATCAAGCCACATCGCAGCAACAAGTGTGTGTCATCAACCCATATTCGGCTCATTGCTGAGCTCGAGTCTCCTCTCAGAATGAGAGGGTTTAGGCCAATAGTCCATCACGCTGGCCCAATGCGGATTAGCAGACTTTACACAGAATTAAGATAATTTTCTGATATGCAGGTTTCCTCACGATGTTTTCCTTCACCGCTAGAGACACCTGATATTTAATTTCTTAAAATGCACACAACTGAAAAGTTGGATGTGCATGCCGCGAACCGGATTCGAGCCCACACCCTCCGGAAACGGAGGCAGAGGTCATATCCACTGGGCTATCACGGCTCTTAGCAACAAGTACACTCACACAATAATTATGTTATATGTTTTACTACCCGCTAATGATAATTTTTCTTTTTCTTGTTTATTTTTTAGTTTTTAATACTGTATAACTAATAATAATAACCAATTCACAGCTGCAACAACCAACTGTTTGCACTATGGTTAGGCTTAATTTCAATATGTATTTTGTAGAATAACAACTTAACCCACTGTTTTAGGGGCACGACTCAACATCGGAAGAGGATTAATTTAATAATTTTTGTTTTAAAAAAAGCAAACTTAAACCTACTCTAAAATCAATTAAAATTGATCCTTCAATTAAAACTATTCCCTCTGATCAATTAATTAATTAACGTTTGGTTTGTATTTTTAATCATCAGTGACCAGATCAATACGCCGACTCTCACGGTCGTAATAATTATAGTCAGTTTTAATAATCCATGAAGTGCTTATGTCTCAGCGTGGCACCGCACCGGGCACAATATTTGAACTCCTGTTGTGTGATGCCACACGACCGCTATTTTATTTTGACGCCAATGTTTATTCAATGCTCAAATGTGTCCAAAGAGCAACGCGTTTTTTTTTACATAATCAGGAGATGCTTTACGTCTTTTTTTCATGAAAAAAGTACAAGACCAATGGGTCTCGAAAATTATACCGAGGGTTATATACAATTTTATACAAATGTACGTCCACATTTGTATAAAATTGTCAAGATAGGTGTATTGGTTTTTCGTTTTTCAATTAATAATAACCGAAAACAAAACGTATTTTGAATACGTACTCTTAGGTACATACTTGTATATTTTCGATTTGATTTATGTTTCACATTTGAATCATAAATTAATCTCTCGTCTATAGTGTATGTTGCATATAGAAAACCAAAGTTTATTTATGATATAGATTTATAGTTTTAAGTACATTATATAAACTCAAAATAATCTCTATTTTGTATCTCTGACAAGTAAGGTCGTTCTGCAAATTAATGTCGGCGTTTATTTTAACTTTGAACTATGTAAAAAAATTGTCGTTTTCCTCCTGAATATAAACTGATCTTTCTATTATAGAATGGAGCGCTCTACTCTCTGTTTACTTTTTAACGTGTTGCTTATCGGATGTGTCCCATTAGAGGAGAGGCTGTGACAAAAATTCTTTAGTGTGAACCGTAATTGAATAGGCGGATGGGAGGAGACACGCGGCGCTACCCCAATAGTTATTATGGTTATTGCAGAAATAAATGCGTGCTAAACCATTGTGCGGGACCAACGCTTATTATTTAATAATTCATATCATTTATTTACCAACGATTTAAGAGTAAAAATCACTGTCACAACACAGAGTAATGTTTTCCGTGCATTATCTAAATTGTCAAATGCACTAAGCATTTTAGTGCGTAGTAATTTATTTTAATGTAGATTTTTTTCCATCATTGTTGTGTGTATTTTGTTTGATACAACATTGTTTCGTGTGGGAATATGTTACTTTTCGTTAGTTTGCTCGTTAGTTCTGTTAACTCTAAAGGATCTTGGACATACACGCTTAAACCAGAGTTAAACTGTGTAGGTGTATAGACCACACGCATGCCCCACCATATCCCCCTACGCAAATACATGTACGAGGCGTCAGCGTTAACCATGCTTATGGATCCCTCCTACTATCTATACTTATGTACATAACCACTTAGCTGGCTTGAGCTAATCAGTATGTTACACGGTCTACCACTATCAATACGAGATTCCATTCTTTCTCTTGTTAACATTTCGATAACCTTAAGTACTTTTATGCATCAAAATCTTTTGTTTGTATACCTCATCTTCGTAACTAGTTTCAGTTTCTCCTCCATGTATACTTGATAGATGAACGTTAATAAGCGTTCCATTAGAAAACGCGCACAAAAACTTAAACGGTATAATGTCCTCCAGTCCCAAGAGATTTAATGTTATCACAAATTAAGGACCGTGAAATATGAGTCACATTGCAACATCACGACAATACAGTATTTAGGGACGAGGACCAAAAATAAACAAACACGACACAATTGGGAAAATAAAATATGCCGGCACAATGCACGGGCCAACCGGCACGTCATAATAAGGTAGTGGCTTTTGTGTTATCGGCTGTAAATCATACAGTTCTTTGAGGAGAATGGCGTATCATAAATAACGTCCCCAAAATTCGACGGCCCTATTCTCTACCTAAACATTTTAGTCCCAGTGAAGAGAGTTTTAGTGCCAGAACAAATTATCAATAGGATTGCATTCGGACTCTTTGGTCGTTGTGAAAGGACTGATGCAATAAACGTTTTCTAAAGCACGCTTCTTTTTAAATCGAGTAGACATCTTAATTATAAACAATTAACATTGTGCCTACTTTGTTGTAATTCCATTTAGTAATGACTAGCAATAGGCTTAGTATAACAGTGTACAAAGTGTGACTATGTCTATAATTCGAACGTAATAGCGTCTTGGTTTAAATTAAGCCGAGCTGTTGTAAAATATCGAACTGCAGCCACTCTCAAATTTTTATGGGTTCTCAAGAAAGCAATTAAAGTTGAGCATTATGATAGTATCGAAGAATTTAACGCGGTCGATGTTGTTACGAGCTTAATGGTTCACTGCACCCCTGAATAAACAAGCCTATTCGAAGTTAAATTTGCTTACACCGGATATGGCTGCCACTCGAACAAATCCATCATGTATATCTTTAAATGAAGACTTGGGTGATCCAAAGTACCAACTACTAACTCGGATACAGCTTCGGACAAAGAAAACATATTCACTGGCAGAGAGGATGTGATTGACCTGACTATTTTATGACCAGTAAATCTCGCTGTTATGAGTTTCTAAATAATAACTATTTTATTGGCCGCCATCGCTGCAGTGCTGATGAATGCCTACTTACCTACAGTTTATTGTCGATGCAAGCGCCCAAGATTTATGCGTTTACCTTGGGTTTACTGCTAATGCAATGTGATTTCAAATGGGTTTCGGATTCCTGTGTAAACTTGCATTATTTATTCGTTTGATATTTTATTTTTATGTATCTTTATGTAGAATTTAATCTAACTAATATTTCAATGTGATCTTCAATAGAAAAATTCAGAAGACCACCCCGCAGTAAACTGCACAGCGGGTGTTTAACGTACCGGGTTAGTACACGTAAGAACCAAGTCAACATGACAAAAATTTACACAATATGTTTATTTACGTAAAAGAGCATCCTTCCAGCAACTGACAAAACAACAAATGGATTGATTGAAGGTTTTATTAAGCAAACATCGTTCAAAGTGAATTCGCATGTCTCACAGCATGAAGCACGGATGGGTCGAGACGGGGTCGCACCGACTCCTATGCCTCCTGCGGCGTCTTAGGCCGCATGAGTCTAAATTTACATTTTGAATTCAAAATAACCTCATGGTTTATTGTGACAGGACCACAGCTTCTAATACTGTCTCTTAAAATGCATCGTCATTTCAATAGTTTCTCTTATAAAGTTCAGTCTTGTTTGCATAGGTTTTTTGAAATCTCCTTGTAATTTTTTGTTAAATGTTTTTTTGATACGATTTTTATTTTCTTATAGTCGTCTATCTCGTCTCTACGAAATTGTCACAAAATTCTTCTTACTTTAAGTAAACGTTGGAAATCATATTGAACAAACATCGATACTATTCGAGAAACCCTCGCGTCGAACAGTAGATAGAAGTTGTTGAATGAGAAAATATACTTTTGGGAAGCAGTCGTACAATACAAATATTGGTTGAATCCGTTCTTGACTGCGCGTGGACTAATATTTGGTTATACAGTTCGTTATTACTGCCGAAAGATGAGTCTGATTTAATGAAATTTCTAGTAGGTACTTACAACTTGAGAAACTATGTAGTTGAAATCAGGAACATTGGCTTTTTCTGTTTGAAAAGAGAGAAAGATCTCTACGATTCATTTCCCCGTGATTTAGTTGAAGCTTTATTTCTGGCTGAGCTGTATAATTCCTGTGTATCAATAGCATTAAAGGGGTAGAACCGTTTATTTAACCGCTCGTAACTCTAATTGTAACGACCGTGTGTGGATTTTGAACTTTTACAAGCGACCATACTTATCACCACTTTTATTTCTTTCAGTGCAATGGAATTTATTCATTTTTGATGATCTCTCTTATCTGGCTCCTTTCAAGTTTTAAAAAGCATTGTTCAAATGTTGATAAAAAGTCTATTTCAGAATTCTTGTAAGTGGTATCAAGGATCTTCGGTTTGTAATATGTATGTTTATCTAACGTCCATATATGTATGTGCCCCACAGTAGCTGCATCTATCGACATTCGTGATCTGGCAAAATACGCCGCTGTGGGATGAAGTCACGTTTTCCAGAACAAAAGGACAAGCAAAGATGTAAATGCAAATAATGTGCCATATATCTCCAACAGGGATTGACTTTTGCAGCTGCGAGTTGCAACTTTCGTGTAGTTCTTATATTGAGAGATTTTAAATTATTACTTGGGATATATAAAAGATGGACGGTTTGAGATCTTCCCAAAAATGTTTACAGAAAACTATGCAGATGCCTTTATTTCATCAATACCAAATATTATTATTCGATACTAATAATAATGATAATATAATACTCGAACATGTCAATTTATTAATTAAGATTTTATATTTCTTGAGAGGGAGTATTTTATATTCCGCTCAATTTGATATGCTGAGGCTTTATTGTAAATTTTATTGGATACGGTCGCTTCTTATTGGACGTTTATTTTTGTCTGTAACACGCTTTCTTGTTATTTTTTTTCCGTTGCTACCGGTAAACTGGTAGAAATCATTGGGTGTTGTTTAGCATGGCGTGGTCGCTGTAGGGATTTTATTTAGCTCCTTTAGCAGTGTCGTGACTTAGAGGGCGGGAAGAAAATAAAAGGCATTAGGTACGTCGTGCGGGCTGCACTTTATCTAAATCCTATAAGACTCGTTCATCCTTAATTATAACGAAAAGCTCGGTAGTGGTTTGAATCGCTGGCAGGCTCATTATAGAGGCGGTACTTGTTTGTTTTAGAATCAACTTTAATTACCACCAAAAGAAGCTCTAATGCCAGTTATAAATTCTGATTTATGGAGACCACATGCTGTTATTACGAAGCATTTGTAATGTACTCGTATATCGTGATCGCCTTCTACTATGGGTATGTAGGCAATAATTTCAATTAACTCATTCCTTTAAAAATATGAAATGTTGTTCAGTTATAAAGATTAGAAGATTACGCGGAATTCTTGGGTTTTATAACGAGCTATTGTGAATATATCTGACATCTTACACGGTAACGGCTAAAGTAAATTACTCGTTGCAGATGTTACATCTGCGATATGAGTACGTCTTGCAGAATAAGAAATGATTGTTGGTTATTCTTTTTTTTTGTTTGGAAATGAGATTGGTGTTTGCTTGAGGTGGAGTTGACTTGGACTGATTGAGGGCAATTCAAATTCAAGCGGTTACTCGAAGATGCTTGTTGGGATAATACGAGCAATCTATCTCGCGGTAGTCGGCGCTCCATGATGGATCGCTGATGGACTCACGACTCGTTCCGTTGTTGTTTTGCTCTATTGGTATAATACGCGTTCACCCGCTTGTTCAATCTTATTAGTGCCTTGTTACGTTCCAGTGTTTTTTGTGCAGCTAACGAGATTGAATGTTGTTTTGAATATTGAGAAATCTTTAAACGGTTATCTTTCATTCTACCAACTCTAAATTAGGGTTATAATTTTTGTTATTTAAGTTCTAATAAGTGTTTCGAAACTTTTTGTACTTTTATAGAATTTTAAAAAGCATCAGTACTTAATTGTATTACATTAGATTTATCTATTAAAATCAAACTGTAATTAATAGGTAGTTGAAAAACAGATGTGTATCGTGGTATTCTAACGATGCATGATGTCCTCTATTGACATTCGAGAGTTGAGTATAACGAGATATCGCGTGCGTAGGCTTCGAAGGTAGTAGATAATATCTCGCTCGGGGTGTCTTTTCCAGCTTTCACCGGCGCGTCAGCGGATGCCCAATGGGCGCTGTTGTGACAGCCTCCCACGATAAACTTCATGTTTATGCGCGCGCGCAGCCCGCCATGTTTGTTTTATCTCGATCCACCGTTCGGCCGTGTTAATAAATGTCTTGTATTGGAAAAAAAGCTTTATCATCCCTTTTTATTTTTATGCTCGTCGTATGTTTTATTTAGACATCGGTTATTAATAATAATGGATCCTTCAGGGTCGTTAGATCAAAATTTAAGATCTCCTACGTGTAGTTTTTGTGTGTTTTGTTTTTTGTGTGCGTCAGTTGTGTGGGTCCTTTTATTGGTTTACGAAGGGACGTGCCGGTTCGAGTCGGTGTTTTATATTCAAAACAGATGCTAGTTAGGAGAATGACTGGAAATTAATTTAATTTGTTTTTGTTTGTTGTTCGTTGTTTTGAATTATTCTCATGTTTAAACATTCCCACATTACAGTTTATCGTCATTGACGTGAGATCCGTTCATTCTTATTCATCACTAGTATAATTGTGATAAAATAAACATCTGTTTTGTTTGTTCATTCTTTTCTTTACATATTTTCTGTTTACATTGGAGTTTATCAATTTATTTTTAACCACTGATTGAGTAACAGATATGTATTTATTAGTCAATTCAATATTTATATTTAATGAAACACCTACCTACCTTTAAAATTGTCGTTAATTTAATAAGGTAATTTACAGAAGTGGGATTTAACGTTTTAGCATCTACCTGACGCTTTCGTGGGCCCGGTTCTGCTCTAGCGGGCACTACGCCTTGTTAGCGCGGCGCGACGAATCGTCCTCAGGCCCGGTTCCGCTCCGGTTGCATTACATGGCGGTAATTTGTTGAAAACCGTGTAATTATCTAATCACACCTATCTACACCGGCTTTTATAGTTAAAAAATTATTAACTACGTGGTTAGAGAATGTAGGTGCAGCAGGTTGTATTTTGTTTAAATTGTTAATTGATTTTTTGTTATTTGCAGCTTGTAGTTTATTTTTAATTGCGTCTATTGTAGCAAGATTTCGGATATTCGTTATTTTATCTATCTATAAATTTAGTGGTGTATTAAGTTACGTTGAATTTACTGCTACAAACTATGGTTTGTTAGATTTAGTTGAGGTTTCTACTTAATAGAATGTTTTTGTTAAAATCTTTTGATATATGGTTATTTTGACTTTGACTGTTAAAGTACTCATTTCCAATGAAGTTTATTCTATTAATGTTATTTACATAACATCAAGCGTCGCAGGTGAGGTCAAAAATATTCGATCATTCATTTTCCATTCGAGATATCAGGAATAACACAACACGAGCGCGGCGGGCGGTGCCCGGCGGGCACGGGCATTGGGCACTCTTGCCTTTTGCTCTTTTTGCCCATTGTTTACTTTACGGGCGATGTTAAATTTTTATGATTTCCATCGTAACTGATGGCGGCGTAAATTATTTTCTGAACGGCTGCCAACTCGATAATTCTCGGTTGTGCATGCGATGCTCTGCGATTGCTCTTTATTTATGGGGCAGGTCGTTAGGGTGTTCGATAACAAGATTAATTTCATCGCGGTTCTTTGACACGAGTTTATACCTTGATACTTGTAGAATCTCGCTGGTGGTAGCAAAGCGTGGTGTATTTCAGTATGTTGCGACTAATTGGTAGCAATTTGCTAAGTTGATGCATGTACTTTTTTAAGATTTCCATCGAATTTGATGGCGGCGTAAATAATTTTTTAGATGTCAAACAATTGCATTTTGTTTTACGCTACTGTTATACATTATACTGTCATTTTGTTACCAACTCGTGACATCTCTTGCCGTACGTCGCTAACACCCCAAAGTGTGTTATTACTATCTAGTATATTGAAACTAAACTGGAAATATATTACGTAGTCACAGTAATTTTACGAGGCGGTGATGAAAACGAGAACTCTCAGTTTTTAAAATCCGGTTGCAAAATCGTCGGAATATTACATTCTTAATATTGTCTACCTTATTAATATTAAGTCCAGACGGCAATTTTACAATTTTAAATATGCCAAGGGTAGGTGTTAACCAGATATAAACAGGCAAGTTAAACCCGCCGCCGACGACGAGGGCCCTTCACAACTCTTCCCGGGCTGCTCTCTTGGAACGAGCGATTTAAAATCCCTCCACATTTTTATTTTATTTTATTTTAAAGCTCAAATTCCATTTCCCCGGCACGTATACGCAGCAGCATGTGTTTTTTGATGCGAACTCACCTGATAACCCGTAGATTTTTTTGTATTGGCGATTTGGTCGGTATCGATTTTAATATTTGTCTTTTCTATTTTGCCGGTTTCGTATCTTTCATATTTCATATTGGAATACTGAATGTGTATTGTTCGATCCGTTTATTCAACAAATGTAGTTAGGATTGTTGCAATATCAACTGACTAAAAACAAAACTTCGCACTAAATCCCTATTTTTTCAAGAATTAATAGCATGTCTATGTGGTATTAGAATAAGTAACTTTGATGAGTTCCTTAATGATAAAGATGCTTGGAGGCCGTTGGATCAGCTTCCACCTTCACACAGAAAGTAAAACTATAAGAAATGTAAACAGTAATTGTTATTAATTGTAAATTATAATACTGTATGACTTTTTAAAAGAGCAACTGTTGAGTTTCTTGCCGGTATCTTCTCAGCAGAACCTGCCTTCCGAACCGGTGGTAGAATCTTTACAAATAGTCAACTGACGTGTCAAAAGTGCTTGTAAACTGAGCCTACTTGAAATAAATGATTTTTGATTTTTAAAAACTTTAGCTCAGAATAAGTAACTGTCTACCTCAATATTATCTGTCTTAACTACGAAACCTTATAGCCCTCCTAAGTTAGAAAGTAAACATCATCCTCTAGCTCCTGCGACTTCGCTTGTTGGTCCAAATCCACCGCATAATATGGTGTGGCGAGCTAATATTTACTTGGTGCTATTTGTCAAGCGGGTACGTATGTTTTGTTATTGGACACCTCTACTCTACATACCGTTTCTATTTGAATTACCTGCAATGACGACCACGGCTTTTCAGGAATCATTTGTAATAGTGTTTGAACATCTGTGCGAGATTTTTTTCAACTAACTCTTTAATTTCTGTTAACACTAAAATGTTTGAAGCTCGTTCAAGTACTTTATATTCTAATTGGATATCACTTAAACGCCTACTGGTGTGCAGAAACTTTTCAAGCCCTCTATCATCTCTTGAGATTTCCATTATAATTTAAGTGCTTAATTTACATCTCATCTTGGATATGAATTCGTTGATGCATAATTATCATAATTTCGAATTAATTATTACATTAGTAGCCTTTAATCTAATGATTTTATGGAGATGAAAGTGGACACAGAAATCTCCTTTATGGCTAGTTATGCTGCAGCGTTTTTGTGGTTTTTGTTCCTGTGAACTTTCTCTATCGTCTAGAGAAATAAAAATATTAAGGTTTGTGTATTGGTTTATAATACTTTTAGATAACTTTGAAATAACTATAACTAAGATATTATTGTCATTAATGTGTCTTTAAAGATATGAGTATACACTAAAGATGAAAGAAGTTATTATGTTAATAAATTGTAATGCCTTAAAATTGTGTGTGTGTTTTTTTTTTACAAGTTAGCCCGTGACTACAATCTCACCTGATGGTATGTGATGATGCAGTATAAGATGGAAGCGGGCTAACTTGTTAGGAGGAGGATGAAAATCCACACCCCTTTCGGTTTCTACACGGCATCGTACCGGAACGCTAAATCGCTTGGCGGTACGTCTATTACTATCTACTACTACTACTACTATCGTTTTCTACTGCTTAAAGTCATTTTACAATGTTCATCGATTATTTCATCTCTTTCTCTACAAACAATTTGTTGTGAAGAATGCACCTTTTTCATTGTTTTTTCGTTTTCTTTTGAATGATTGTAGAGTAAAATCTTGTTTTAAAGTATCGAAATAATTTTCCTTGCCCCATATCGGCGCGGCATCATAATTCTATAAGAAATATTTATTTACGAGCGTATAATAAACTACGGTAGCCGGGCCGATAATAATCCGAATACATGTCTTATCAATACTGATAAATGGGTCGAAAATAAATCTCGTATCGTTATAACATGCCTTCTTTGATAACGGGGCCGATTTTACACGAAGGGCTACCGTGCGATAACCTCTGTCTGGATCTTTATAATCCCTTCGATAAGGATGCAGTGCGTAGGTACTAAGTGTAGGGTCGGGTATGCGACTTTTTGTTTTAATTTCATTAGGTACATCTTTTCATCCATCATCATCATCATCATCGTCATTATCATCGTCATCATCATTGTCACTTTTCCGGTCTTGTTTTAAACCAGTTTTCTTCCAGAGTGAATCAAGTCAAGTGAATATTAACGAAGAGTTGTCGTTTGTTGTGTTTGGTTTACGTCGTAACTAACGAAGAGTTGTCGTTTGTTGTGTTTAGTTTAGCCTGTTGTCATACTCAGAACAGCGCTCTGCAACGTTTTCCGCGACTGTGCTCTGTAAAATGTTACTCTGCTATATAGATAATCTTCTCGTTGAATTAAATGAAAATATCAATATTCAATATTGGTATTTTTATAACGAAATAACGAGAAAAACTTCATTACACTCATTATAAGATACATACAAAATATAAATTTATAAAACATTAATAATAAAGAAGGTAATAAGTACAGACCCCCGGTAAATAATTTGAACCAAAATGACACTGTCTGTGCAGGTACAATTATAAACAAAAGTGTCAAAATTAGAAGCATGCTTCGTGTCCGGTTCATTATAGATGTCAAATAATTGAAAATTTCGTACGCGATTGTAATGGCGTCAACGCGTTGCTATGGTTACATACTCGTCCGCTCATCGCTAACACCCAAAAATGAATTACTGCGCACAGTTCAACTTATAGGCCGCTATCTATACTTATATTGTGTACATGAGTGTCTGAACTTCGACTTTTTGTCTATCGACATGTCGCTCTTGTATATGCGAGCCAGCACGTGGCCTGACTAAATAATTAAGGACTCGACAAGACACAAATTCATGTATTTTGTCGAGGGTAGGAATTTGGATTTAATCTTGTGCCGTATGAATCCAAATCACGAAACGCTTGTTCCGTTTGTCACGTAACAGTCGACTTGATGAGTGAAATAGGTAATTTTTTTGTTAGTTTGGAGTAAATAAATTATGGGACGGGTCCCTGGGACGTGCTTACGTTGGGTGTGGGGGACTTGGATCGGAATATAAAAAAGGCCCCGTAGTAACTCGATACGGGTTCACGGTCTGAGGTACACTGCACCGGAGGAGAATGTCTAGGGTTCGATTTTTAAGCTCACTTACTGAATTGTATTATATTGTTATGTTAATGTGAACCTGCCAATCCGTTATAAAGCAACAAGGCAGGTCTAATCTGCAAATCACCTCTCGTACATGAGATACCTTCGCGATATTTTTTTGTCCAAAATTCCTCAGTGCTTGAAGATAAAAGTCTTATATAGTGCGTGTTGCCAGTGATGACTTATGGTTCCGAGACTTAGTTGCTAACTATGGGCTTCATAAGAAGGCTCAGAGTCACACAGCGTGGAGAGGGCTTTGCTCGGAGTATCTCTGCGTGTTCGAATCGTCCCAAGGTGCTGGAATGACGACCCCGCACTGGAAAGCGCAATGCTGGTCGACCCCCCACCAGCTGGACTGACGACATCAAGCGAGTCGCACGGATTCGCTGGATGCAGGCGGCTCAGGATCGTGATGTTTGGTAGTGGCAGTACAAAGGACCTATGTTCTGCAGCGGACTTCCATTGGCTGATATGATGATGATTATGACATGAGATAAGTTGTTGTCATCTAGCGGGCCAACGAAAACCTTTTAAAAATTCGCAAAGTACTGTTAAGAAAAATGCATATTTGGTGTTTTTGAAACCAATTAGAAACCCGCAATTTGGATCTGTGTCTCTATAATCAACATTATTATAACAAATTAACAAGAACCAACTTTGAGCAAATTAAGAAAAAAATAATTCCATTACGGAATAATTTAAGGAAAAATTAAATTGAATTGCGAAATAAATGCACCAAGTCGCGCTATTAACCGTTTTTAAAGTGTCCAATTGAGAGTGAAAGTGTTAATTACTTCAAAACATTTAAATCCGATATCAAATGAATAATTAAATTGGACTCGTTACACGGCGCTCGTATATGTTAACAGTTTGAGTTGTATTAAAGGGAAGATTCACACTTGTTCGCAACCTTTTTAATCGTAATTCCAGAAAGTCTGTTTAAAAATTTATAAAACATATTTTCTAATACTAAGTGGAAAACTTGAAGAATCTGTGTGGTGCAAAGCGTGTCTTCACCTTTTTCCGGTAGACCACACGATGGTTTTGGCAAACACATAACAAGAATAATAACCGATGTGCATAATATTATATGTATAACTGCGGTAGGCTAATGAATGTATTTATAGAAAATTAATTACATTTTAGCGAATCCTTTATAAATCTGTGTGGTGCAACATGTGTGTCCTCCCTTTTCTCCGTTGGACCACCCAGATTTGCCCAAACCGGAAAATTGTAAAACCGATTACTTTTATTTTGTTTTCTTAACACTTTTTATTTATCGAGGTTGCAAATACCAGCGTATTTATACTTGTACTTGCAAGTTTGAATTATATCACTCTGACTCATTAACATTTTTCTTGACAAAAATATTTGTATTACACATTCAGGAAAATCTTAAAGCATACTAATGATATAAAAGCGGAATTCATATTGTTTATCTGAGTGTAATCTCGATACAAAATTTGCTTCAATAGTGTAACAGATTCTGGTATGAACTTAGAATTCGAAATCTAAGTTGGCGGAGATGCATATATGAATATGTTTATTAGTTCAAGTAATACTAAATTATCTTTAAATGTTTAACACTAAAATGAGTGGACGACAATTGTGCGTAACACCTTATATTTACTTGAGAAATAAAATTTTGTTAAAAGATATGGAATTTTATTTTAAGGTCATAGGGTGCAATTTCCTTTAAACTTATCTCATTTAGCAGTGTTGTATGTTGCGTTGTATGGAGCTGGCGTCTTTAATGTTATGCATAAACATAACAATTAATGCGAAGCGAGTTTATTTTTATAGGCCCCCTCGCTCTATAAAATGAGAGTTTAGCTTACAGTTTACGATATGTTAGGGTGACTGTTAATATTTCGAAGTCTAGGACACGTGGGACACGCAAGTTTTTGAATTTTACTTGGTCTTGGTAAATAAAATCATAACCGTATCAAATATAAATATTTTGTTTAAAATGTTAAATAATAATTGCTAATTTGGCTAATTGTTCCAATGTATAGGTCCAACGAGCTATCGGTAGCATTTTTAATGTAATTACATTTAGTAGGATTCTACGAACATTTTTAAAAAGTGAAGTGTTTAGTGAGTAGTGATTCTACTACCGGTTCGTAGGGCAAAGTAGCTTTTTATTGATTCACTAAATTAGAAAATAATTATTAAGTACTTCAAAATGGAAATAATTAACTTATTTGTTATTATTTTATTTGTTTTATTAGTTATATGTTATCGCTTTTTGTTTCATATAATCGTAGTTAACATAGGCTGACAACAACCTAATTTAAACATTGTCCACTCACAATGTTGTTTTTGTCGTACCATTTCTGTCCTAAAACACAAGATAAATCGCGTCACCCTACACTATGTTTACCCATTCGCGAAACTATTCAGCGACAGGTGTATAATGTTTAGGCATAAAGAAACACTTGCCTTAAATATAAATCCGTCGTCGCAGCACTCTATCGGCAGAGGATCTTAAATAGGCCGTGTTTATTTTATTACAAACATTTCGTTAAAGAGTCACAACACACATATCGACTCGGAGAGGGATCGTAACTGTATCGCATCGTCGTCAACCATTAGACCTAGCGTGCGACCAAACGACGTATCTCGTGAAGAGATTTAGACAAATGTCAACCAATAGCAGAGTAACCGGAAATATAGTTGTCTCTTTCGTTGTGTTGGGAAACTACTACTCCGTCGCCATTTGTTGACATATTGTCTACATGTCGACACGACACTATATCATAAAATATATCGTTGGTCGCATGCTAGGCTTACAAGCCTTAACTCGTTGGCAGCTAGGCGATGCCGCGCTTACGAAGACATGTGCTCGGGTACGAAGAGACTAAAGCACGCGGACAGCGAGCCGTAAGCTTGTCCCAAAGCGTCGCGATTACGTTACGAATCCGATAAGTGTGCGTTACATACAACAGATGCTTCGAGTTGATGCGATGCTGATCCCTTCCGAGTTGATGTGTGTTATGACCTTTAGTCTGCGATAACACGGTGTTCAATTATAGCCTCGCGTTGATTATCCCGTAATTTATCGCGTACTGGCGCGATTGGGAACGACTGTTTATGTTGTAATGCTCCGCTAAAGTGTTTCGATTGATTTTCAATACGGGCAATTAAACAAACAGGTATTTTCGGTATTATTTAACACTAGCTTTTCTTTTTTTTGTTATGGTAATAAGTAATTGACGGACCAATCAGATGACACACCAGATGGTAATTGGAAAACTGTCACCTATGATCAGAATGACATTTAGTATAACACACCATGTTTAGCGCCGGAGATTACACGCTATGATGGCTTATTCTTACGCGGCTGATAGAAGCGAACGTGTAATCAAAATCGGTTAGCGAAACGCGAATGGAGCCGAATAAGTGTAATTAGTCCCTTTAACCATCTGTAATTATAGCAGTAACCAAGCTCTTTAGGCACAGCAACGGGGCTTTCCCCAATCGAGCTCTGTCACAAAAAGGTCTATTTCTAATGAATTGTTACATATATGATGACATATCAACATCATAATATGTGTTGTTTCATCATATACCAAGTACCTAAGAGCCGGCAAAAAACCAAGCACTTGTTCTTATAGAACTGATTTTCAATTGATTGAATATAAATCACAAATTATTCATTAAGTAGTAAAACTAGGCGAATCAACCTGACCACAATCTCGCTTTCCATTAGCCATGTTGTGGTCAAGCGCACAACATATCTCGGAACAGAACATGTGGAATGCCCAGCTACTCGTATTACCCTTCGATAGTTAAGTATTAAACGAGGCGACGGTTCTCGTTTCGGTGCCCGTAATTAAGGTTTGGGAATCCAATGAACATTTGTGTTCGGTGGGCGCAAAAAAAATCGGGAAAAGATTCCGCCTGTCAAACTTAATTCGACGGGATTAGTGCGCGCGGCCGCGGGGAACTCGGGCAAAAACGCGCATCCATCAACACCGACTGCTGCGCGTGGAGATATTTTTAAAACCAATGACCGGAGTCGATTATTACGTATACTATGCACACGTATTTATTGTTTGTTTATTTTTTTTCGATTGACACTGACGTGGATGCTGCTAATTGTGGTTGTTTTTTTTTGTAATCCTAGAAATTTAAGCGGTGATTGTCTTGAATGCATTTATTAATGTCCTCAAACAGTGCTAGATATATGACGTTTTTGTTTTGTTATACGGAATAAGCTGATTACTTAATTAATGTTAATAAGTGTTAAAACCTATAATAGACAACTTTATACCGATCAACCTGCCCAAATACACCAAAATAGTGCTTGATCGAAGTAACAAACACGGTATGCTTCTCGGAACGACCGATTAATTTATTTTAGTTATGGAAAGTGTTTCTAATATATTTTCACTTCCTTGTTGTTTGTAGAGCGTATTCAATATTTTTAACGGTTCTTTTAATTTATTATCTAAATGAAACAGTGCCAAATTAAGAAAGCGCTATAGTAGCACCAGTATTTTTCTACCATACATAATCAAATATTTGAACTATGCAGGGTACAATTAAAACTATATAAATCTCTATAAAATTGCTAAGTTCATGTCTTTGGTCGGATTTGGTAATTTATTGTTTACAAATGGTACACGTTTACAGTAGACCCCACATGAGTTACTTACGTGTAGTTTTCCCTACCTTTGACCCTCCATATTTCAAACAGTCCCAACATCCCAGGACTACCCTACCTATCTTCCACGTGTATACCATTAAGGTACTGCTGTTCAAAATGATAATTATTCCCTTATTTCGTGCCATTGTTGATTTAAGTGTCGTGTTTCAAAATGTACGCAGTAAAGAAGAGTTAAATTGCGTAATTTAGTCCGGGAATGTACTTGTAATTTCATTGCTGTAATTAATAAGGAGGGGAGAAGGGGGCGAGACGCTGAGGGATGACGGTGATCATTACACGCATTACGCACCCCTAAGATTTTGCTCGAGCAACGCCTTTTAATACAGTTCTTATGTATCACATGGGAAAATTCATGCCTTCATTTTTAATTGGTATCAAATAGGGAAAATCATACTTCAGCATTTATTTGTAAATGATTCATTGCAATTATATTTTTATGAAACAGATTTTTAATATTGCCTACTAATATTAAAAATCTGTTTAAATTTTTTTTTAATACAATTGTTAATTTTATTAGCTAACTAGCTGACACCGCGCGGTTTCACCCGTGTGGTTCTCATAAGAATACGGTGTTTGTTTGTTTGATTGAACACGCTAATCTTAGGAACTACTGGTCCGATTTGAAAAATTATTTCAGTGTTAGATAGCCCATTTATCGAGGAAGGCTATAGGCTATATATTATCCCCGTATTCCTACGGGAACGGGAACCACGCGAGTGAAACCGAGCGGCGTCAGCTAGTAATTAATATAAAATTAATATTTACAGTAAAATGTTGAGGAATAGTGTTACTAGTAAAGTAATCATCGTTACTCTAGTTAAAGTCGGTTGAACTTTTAATCAAACACGGTTTACATTCGTCACAAACACGCCGAGCACCTAATCTAAACAATAAATCATGTACACTATTGTTTATTACTCACAAATTATATAATTAATATGATTACGCTATCGGTGCCGATGTACGTCGGTTAATTTATTAATAACGCGCTAATAAATAGTTACGAGCTTTTGTTATCTTTGTTGAGCTTTGGACTATCCGTAGATGTAACGAGTTTATTATTGAAACTAGCTGACGGCCGCGAGTTTGTTCTGTACGCCTAACATGCGGCTTACTGCTGAGCTCGCGTCTCCTCTCAGAATGAGGGGTTGGGATAATAATCCACCACGCTGGCCCAATGCGGATGGGCAGACTTCACACACGCAGAGAATTAAGTAAATTCTCTGGTATACAGGTTTCCTCACGATGTTTTACCTTCACCGTTTGAGACACGTGATATTTAATTCCTTGAAATGCACATAACTGAAAGGTTGGAAAACATGCGGCCATCGACATATTATTCCGTGAAGAGAAGTAGACACCGGAAATAACGCTATCTATTTCATTGCATTGGGACGAAAAGAAATAGGACTGGGAAAAATCCACCTCCATTGGTCGATATTTCTGTCTATTTCTTTTCACTTGGTCGCAGACTAGATTCCTAGTCGTAACATACAACCAAACGACGTATCTCATGAAGAGAAATAGACAAATGACAACCATAAAGGCACAATTGGAAATATCGCTATCTCTTTCGTTTCGTTTGGATGAAAGAGATAATACTAGGACTACTCTGTCGCTATTGATCGATATTTTGTCTATTTTTCTTCACTTGGTCGCATGCTAGACCCACCTATAATATGCAATACAATCCTGAAATTTCTTCTGAAGATGCCAGTTGCTTTTGGTTCGAAATCCATAAAAAGCACAACAGGCCTAAACATACATAACCATACAGTCACAGCACAGCTCAGATATCATCAGAATATAAAGTCAAGTATTTATTATGCAATTCTACAAAACAAATTAACTTGTATCTACAAAACAATAAAGTGTGAGACAGTGTCCCTGTGTCCCTAGCATTTCCATTCATCGAAGGTTTTATAGGCTCAACTGTACAGGCTTCTAAACGTGGGGCGAATCTTGTTAAGGACAATAACAGATCGCATTACGTACCTGTTTTTACGCGGGTTGATCCTCATAATATGCGTAGTATGCTTGGAGATATAGAAAATATTATTTAAAAGACGTAGAAAGGAAATATTTCAGGGTATTGAGTTAGTGAATCTCTGCGCAAATATTAATTGTTATAGTAAGCACATAATAATAACTTGTTGAATATTATTGTAAGTTAGGAATGAGATCACAAATTACACCTGGAAAGTTGGTCCAGTAGTCTAATTTCTTTCTTTAATAGGTACACAATATTTTGTTTTTGACGTGGTTCTCGTGACTCGTAAGTAGCGTTATTTTTTTTTAATTCCATTAAGTAATCCTTTTGATTACTGTAAGTGTAATTTACAAAATCAAAAAATCAAAATCAAAAAATCATTTATTTCAAGTAGGCTCAGTTTACAAGCACTTTTGACACGTCAGTTGACTATTTGTAAAGATTCTACCACCGGTTCGGAAGGCAGGTCCTGCTGAGAAGATACCGGCAAGAAACTCAACAGTTGCTCTTTTGAAAAAGTCATACAGTATTATAATTTACAATTGATAACAATTACTGTTTACATTTCTTGTAGTTTTACTTCCTGTGTGAAGGTGGAAGCTGATCCAACGGCCTCCAAGCATCTTTATCATTAAGGAACTCATCAATGTTGTAGTACCCTCGACTAAGTAAATGTTTTTTAACACATTGCTTAAAGCTATGCATTGGCAGGTCCATCACAGTCTTGGGGATCTTATTATAGAAGAGTACACCCAAACCTACAAAAGATTTTTTTACTCTTTGGAGACGATGTGCAGAAATAACTAACTTATGCCCGTGTCTAGTAAGACGTGGGTTTAGATCTCCTTTTCGTTTGTACAAATTAATATTTTGTCTTACATATACTATACTGTTATATATATATTGACAGGCTACTGTTAGTATACCTATTTCTTTAAACTTTTGACGAAGGGACTCGCGTGATTTTAATTGATATATTGCTCGAATTGCTCTTTTTTGAAGTACAAATATAGATTGTATATCAGCAGCCTTGCCCCACAATAAAATACCGTAAGACATTACGCTGTGAAAGTACGCAAAATAAACAAGCCTAGCTGTATCGACATCAGTAAACTGTCTTATTTTTCTCACGGCAAATGCCGCTGAGCTAAGTTTACCAGACAGTTTTTCTATATGAGCACCCCACTGAAGTTTACAATCCAAGGTCACTCCCAGGAAAACTGTGGAACTCTCCATTTCCAGTGTTTCACCATCGATCATTATAGACTTATCTAGTTTTATAACATTTGGCAATGAAAACTCAATACATTTCATACATTCAATACATTTACATTACTCAATACATTACATGTAAATACATGTAAATTTTTAATGTTCTATTGTAGCTTGCAAGATCAACCTTGTAGGTATTTAAATGGAGCGAAGAATCCTCCTTGCAAAAGTACTCATATTTCTATGAAACCTAAATATTTAAAATAATAATTTAAAATCGTTACGAATGTTAATGTAAGTTCCAATTATACCGATTGTGGTAACCGATTAAAAAAGCATTACCTGCAAGCTTCCGGGAGAGTTGTCTTCAATGTTTTATTTACACACCTGACTACGTTTGCCCGTTTACGAGGAGATAAACGATTTTACGCGTTGTTACGGTCGGCTAGATGCGTACAAAGTACTTCAAATCGATTTACTGTGGAACTGTTTTAGTGTACCCAGTACCCACGTATACTTTCTCTGCATTTTCGTATTAGGTACGTTTTATCTTAGGTTTTCTTAATCTTAGAGTTTAGGTTACTTAGTTATCTTTATTAACTCATTATTATCATCATCATCATCATCATCATCATCATCATCATCATCAGCCAATAAAAGTCTATTGCTGGACAATTGGACATAGGGTTCTTGCAAAGTCTTCCAAACATCTTTTGAAATATCATCCTCTTAACAGAAAATTAATCAAGTTCAGCGTCTTTTTTACTCTTAAAGAAATATAGAGCTGGGTCTGAATGAACATACCTACCAGATAATGGGCTGCAAAAATTTGAACTTTTCTTTTCCTAAAATAATTGTAAAGGTAAATGAAATTTTCAAAGCTGGTTGCACCACCTTCTGGTAGGTGTCGGGTAGGCTAACCATAAGTTTTGTCACTTCATTACTTTATGTCAAATGACATATGGCGACGGTAATATGTTAATTTGTGAAACAAAAATCTACACTCTGTGTACCCGACTATACCATAAACCTAAGCACTTTCTAGAATCCATTTTAGTCCTATCATTATGCGGTATTTTATTCCGTCAGCACGTAATTGACAAACCGAAATCAATTTTATACTATAAAAGCGTAGAATCGACAAAATTACCGGACAATAATGTTTAAATTGGACTACGAAATTTGCGGTGGCCGAATAGATTACGCACAAAAAATTAATGTTTATGCTACTGACTAAATTATATATTTCGTACATTAATGGATTTTTACCAGACAGTACAAAATTGTCTATATTACTTCCCAAATTGAGCAAATTATCTAGGTTAGGTACTAGTAGCTCAGAATGTTTTTCTTCTTCCTTCTTAAGTTTAATTGTAGGTATCAAATTACTAGTAATTATTGTGTTTGTAATTTTAACAGTTGATTTTAATACCGTGTAGTTCATAATCAAATGGCTGAATGATTGGATACAAACATGGATAATTTTTATCCCGAATATTTTATTTATTTGTCGTAGTTCTTTAGATATTATACAATAATAACAACTATAATATGAATATAATAACTATAATACTATGTACGTCTGTTGCGTTATCGTAATCTGTTACGTTTTGCAAATGCAGTGTAAAAGATACAATGTAACAAGTACTATTTTGCAGCACATTAGTTAAGGAAAACGAGACGCAATGCAATTTGGCAATGGTGTTAATATTTCCGCCATTTTGAAAACTAAAGTTTTTGGACACTTGCCGACAAAAGGCGCAACGTTATGGAAAATAATGCGATAATAATATCAACGATTCAGTTAGTTTTCATTATTTAAAGCTTTCGACATCTATTGAAGGATGAATGATTTTAGAGATCCCAATTTTGTTAGTAACATTTTTTTTCTGAGTCTTGCTTGTTATCATTTCTTACTGTCCAATCGTTAGTTTTACATCTTCTTTTAGTGTTATAATCTTTCTTCTTTGTGATGTGTACCTTAAATTAACTTTTTCTTTAAATCTGGTTATGATATATCACTTTCACCGCGAATCTTCATTAGAGTACATCATTGATGTCACCTCTACTCTCTGCCTATTTTACTACGAGATAATTGCTTTGGCCCACCAAACTTTGCTTTGGCTCATAAATCTATCGTCAAATATGTGCCATATTCCCAAAAAATATTCCTTGTAAATGACCAAAAATGCTGACTACCGTGTTACTCGTAATTTTGAGGTTGCAAGGTTTATTTTGTTTGGCATACTTTTGGAAATGTGGCGCATTTTTATTATTATGTTTATTTTTGTAATAACCACACATTTCAATGAATTTATATATAAACCGGTTTCCTGCCATAAAATACTGATCCGAGCCGTTGAACTCCAAATAAACAATTTGTTAATTCGACGCTCTGTTCCACGCCTCGCGGCATTAAGGCGACGTGTTCCGGTATCGGCCAATAAAACTGTCCCCATTGCGACATGGAGCGCCCGAATGCGCGCTTTTAATGCATTCCCGAACATTTTTACGGGAATACCGACACTATTCTTGGCATTACACGCATTATGATAACCATTATCACGCGAGCTTATAGGATGCGGTAGACGGCGGCGTTGTAAAACGCTGAACAGTTGTTTGTTTAGCGGTTTCCCGGTGCACTCGAGCCGCTGGTTTATTGTGCATTCCCAGTGTATCGTGGAATATCTGGCGTGCATTATGCGGCGGTGTGGGAGAAATAATAAACGGCAGCGTTTTTTTTTTTATTTCGTCCCCTCCGCGAACCCTCGGGGACTGGAGTGCATAACTCCGTACACCTTTATTTACCGTCACCTCTGCACTTTGTTTTATTTTCTTGCACGTCCGCATAATTCCACAATAATGTCCCAAAATCGACGACGTCTCCGCCGACGAGGGAGGAAGCCTTGGGAAGGATCGCCTATTGTGCCCCCCTCGTATTTTGTTCGCTCTTTTGTTATTAAACGGTTTTTGTGCGAATGTAATGAATGCTTTATTCGTAGGTGCGAGTTTTTGAATGGCAGATATATCTCGCGGGCGTTATATTGAGAACATAATGGATTTTCGCCATTCAATATTTTACCGTGATGCTTTTTTAGAAATGCGCGATAAGACGGGTATTTCGGGGCACGCAAATGGCGGACGCTTGGTTGAAAATTAGATTGTTTTAGCGGAAAAAAGTGGCGCCACCGGGTAGCTTGTGTTATCTCATGTTATTTGTCGTATCAAGTGTTTCGTTTCTCTTTGCCGCCGCCGCGTCAAAGGCGCCGCCGACGGTAGCAGCCTCCCGTAACGTGTCCAACCACTTCTGCTTAATACGGTTTTTTTCATGTATGAATATTAACGTCAATATAGCTCATGTTTATAGCGTTTAATGCTTTCGATATATTACTTTTGCGTATATTAGGCATCAATTTTTTCAGATTTCTAGCTAGAAAGCAGAATATTAATTTATTTTGAATCTAGTTAGGTTTATATTTTATAGCCTGATGATATAAATATGTGTTTTATTAAACGTCTATAACTTCGACCTCTAATCTCTAGACCTAATGTCGAATCATTCAGATTAATTAAGTACAATGAGAAATACTGATTTTTAATAATTCTTAACCTTAATTCCTTATAATATTTTATTAAATATCATTATTATCATATTTATGATCTGGCAAATTGATTTATTTCATTTAAATATACTGTTTTTTTTTGCCAAGTAAAGATTCATGCAAATGTATAGAAATTTCCATCATACTAATGATGTTTGTTTAATTTAAAAAAAAATATAACTTCTTCCTCTGAAAGGCTTTGCTGCATTTCCATATTACATCATAGATTAGTAGATGAGTTTCGAAAACTATTAGGACTTTCTCGGTGGCCATTAAAATATTCAAGTTGATTTGGATTTAGATTTCAAAGAAGCAATTTATTATCAAATTCCAGTTACCCATTCCTTTTCTAGAGACATCTGATATAGATTACATCACCAGTCTGAGCCTAACCGGAGATTAAGTGTTTGATTTGGGTTTTATTTAATTTTGAGATTTTATACAAAACTTGTGTTAGGTAAGAAGACTTTGAGTTTATATTAGCTGGTTGTACAGATAAATATTTATGAGATTAATGGTTTATTGAAAATTATGGAATTCTGAGTATAAATTTTGTATTATTGCTAAAACTATTTTCTATTAATGTCTAAGGAGATTTTCAGATTATCCTATTTTTAGATTTCTTAACTATTTTTTAATCTCTGTAGGCCTTCGATACGCACCATGACATATTTTTCAAGACGAGAGAAAGACAAATGACCAACCAATAGAATCAAAAACATTGCTCTATGTTTTATGACGAAAGTGATGAAGCTGTCTATAATGCTCCAAACATCACGATACTGAGCCACCTGCATCCAGCGAATCCCTGCGACTCACATGATGTCGTCAGTCCACCTGGTGGGGGGTCGACCCAGTAAGTGCGCTTACTAGTGCGGGGTCGCCATTCCAGCACTTTGGGACCCCAACGTCCATCGGCTCTGATTCGATCACGCAGAGATACTCCTAACATAGCTCGTTCCATCGCCCGCTGTGTGACTCTGAGCCTTCTTATGAGGCCTATAGTTAGGGACTAAATACCAATGAAGATTGTGACCGAGTAAAATCAGTTCTGATACTCCTCGAATCAACGTCTCGGCCAAATAAGAAATCGGAGACTCTCACAAGAAGGCGGTATATGCACAAAGGCGAGAAACCAATTTGTTAAAACGCGCGAGTCCGTCGTTTTGCATACTAACTACCGGCGCGACAATAATGTAGCACCTAACCCCGTCACCCGTGGACGCCTAATCGCCCTTATCGTGTTTAGAATAAACAAATAACTATTAATGGTGTTAAATTTATAAATTGCCCGGCCTCATTTGCATGTGTCGATCTAGGGTTGTCATCGGGAATTTAGACAGAATACCAACGTAATAATATAATTTGTACTTAAAATAAAGTCTTGTTTGTTACATTATTAATAACTTCAGGACAGCTTTACGAAAAAACGATGAAATAGCACAAAGATAGATTATAGTCTGGAATAATACTTTTTAACTCGATATTCCCACGGGAACGACATCGATGCGCGTGTAACTGCAGGGCGTAGAGCTGAATTCTATTAAAAATATGTATTTTTTGTATTTATGATTTACTATTAGTATGGCTATTTGTCATATTACGAAGTGGTGTCACTGTATTTGAGTTAGAAGGGCATGGTTGTGGGTATAAATACACTTGATGAAATATTAGATGTTATACATATTATTGTCAAATTGACGAGCGCTGGGCAGGACATATGACGTATGACCAAGACAGTATTATGTTATAAGCGATGGTTTTCTATTTAATATCAGGTGGAATGGCTGCTTATTTTGTCAACTATTACTATTAGAACAAGTAAAAATAAAATTTATTAAAAAACAACAACTTCGTAAATACCTATTCATTGGATATATCTATATCGCCCCCTCAAAGGCGACGAAACCGATATGAAAATCTCAAACGTCTTAAGTTGGCAACCCTAGACTAAAATGTACAAACTTGTTTAGAAAGGACATCCATAATTTATTGATATAATGTTAATAATGTCCCACAACCTGAGGACGATCCTGTAACCGCTAACGGGTTAAACCGGTCCCAATATTTATACTGAGTAGGTATATGTAGCTATATGAAATGCGTTTAATAGTTTCATTAAAAGAAAATGTATTACTTACCGTAGGCATCCACAAATCCGCATCGTACGTATCGGACGCATCGCATCAAACGGATTTTTAATTTTACGGTGGATAAAATCCGTTCGATGCGATCCGCACGATGCTGATCAGTGGACGCATTTGTATAACTTTTATACACAGAACACTACAATCCGTTTGATGCGATGCATCCGATAGTACGATGCGGATCCGTGGACGCCTACCATGATCCAATAGTTGTTAACGCCTTTACTATATAGTAACGCAAAGATTTGCGTTCGAGTTCGAATAGATGTCTTGAATGTTTTTTAAAAAGTCTTTTGCCGCTATTCGTTAAGTATACAAACTAGAAAAACTAAACATTTTGAAATAGTTTGCGGTGACATAGTTTGTTGATGATAAAACATTTACATTCCAAATCTTCCATCAATATACCGGTACACTAAGTCCTTTTGAAGTTAATTGACTCATTACGCCTTAGCCTACACATTAAAAACTCAAGCCTTCATCTCGAATATTCATTTAAGTGTGTAATTTAAGTGTGTACATAGCACACTAACAATAAAAAAAACAGAAGTATTTAATTATGTCTACATACTGAGAGGTAACATCAACGCAAGTAACGCAAAAAGCCAGTAGGCAGCCATGTTTTATTAAAGTTTTAATGATGTAACTTGATAGGATCATAACGAGCCACGCTCGTAATATGAATTCAGTGGCTTCACAGAAATACTGTCGTATCTGATTATGTTTTGGGAGTGTGTACATACGGTTGTGACAGGTAACACTAATTTGACTTTACCGGGAATTCGCGTACGAGATTCCATGGTACGTGGTGTGATTGCATACGTGCAAATTATATTATCAGTACCCAGTATTGATAACGAAAAATAATGCAGAGATGTCTTCTTATGTCTCTGTTATTAATTTTTGCTTTCGAAGCGAACTCAGTCGATAAAGCGCTTACTACCCTCATTAATTAATCATCATCATTAACATCATGCGGCCTCTTGCATTGGCGTCCAAACACCACTGTCTCGAGCCGCCAGCATCCAGTGCATACATGCAACCCGTTTGATATCCTTGGTCCACTTAGTGGGGTTTCGAACAACCCTGCACTTTGCACACGCGTCCACCTAGTGGGAGGTCGACCAACACTGCACTTTTCGGTGCGGACTCGCCATTGCAGCACCTTGGCATACTACCTTTTACCACAAAATACAAACTACAAAGTAAGAGCTAAAACTATCACCAGAGCAGGCTTTAGTTAAGCTAAAAATATAAAATACTAAATTGATCCGAGCTGACAATCGACTTAAAGGAACTTTCGCTTACATATTATCACATCATTAATCACTTAAATAATAATTAATTAAGTATATTTTTAATTCTTCTAATCGTATCACGTATTGTTATTATCTCAGATACGCTCCTTGTTTTTGATAAGATGTGTTTCTTTTTCGTTGACCTGTTTCCGCTCACTAATCCGGTAGGCGGCATTGGTCACAGAGTACTTTACATTGTTTTTAAATGATAAAAAGTTTCAGAAGCCATGTAAATATTTGTATCTTTAGATAAATCGTTTGTCGTTCAGTTTGAAGACGGCGGCGGATTTACCATATCTTTATGTATTCAATCCAAAGACTAGCTGAAAAGATAGATAGTTGAGTGTAGATGTTGTTTAATGAATGAAACTGTGTATAGATGGTTATGCAATATGATTCTGTATGTAAATGTTTATCGATTTTGTAAATGGAACTTTGTATTTTAAAGTTTATTTAGTAAGGACCTCAATAACACTATTTCTATAGGTATTTTATTAAGCTTGTGCTTGTTGTTCCAATGTAGTATATTGCGATATACATCAAGCGAGTCGCAGGGATTCGCTGGATGCAGGTGGCTCACTATCGTGATGTTTGGAAGTCCTTACAAAAGGCCTATGTCCTGCAGTGGACGTCCATTGGCTGATATGATGATGATGATGATGATATTGCGATAATTTCTTTCATTTACTACAGCACAAATATACAAATATGCATGTTTTTTTATTATATTTGTTTACAATTCAGCGTTGTATATTCAATTTTTAAAAAAAATATGCTTAAACCATTTGTGCTTCTTTTCTTGTAAAAATCACATTAATATTTTAGAAGTAAATGTTATTTTATGACCTATTACGATTAAGGTCGTAGCAACTTTTTAAAATGTAAAAATGTACCTGAAAATTTGGATCGGTGTAGGCAGGAAATATTTTTATTTTCGTACGAGTTCCGTCTATGTTTTTGTTTTTAGTCAGGGATTGAATGAATTTAAAAAGATTTTCGGTTCCCATGATTTGTGGACAGGTGGCGTGGCAGTCGGCCCTGTGTGTGCTTTGATCTCGCCGCCATAGAACGCGTGCGATTTGATCTTTTTGTCGGATATTTTGTGTTATTGATGCGTATTGGTTTAATGCCAGTTGTACTTGAATAGATTTGGTTTCGTCTTACTACAGAGCCGCTTTTTGAATCCATGCTTTACATTTTTTTTTTGCAAAAAACACACTTTGCCTGTTTTTAACGGAGTGCAAAATTAAATCATACGGACCATAGGGTACTTATTTGGTTCGTTTTTTATTAATAAGTATTCGTTTTATGCAAAATTTTTGTGATTGTATAAAAGATGAATGTTTCCAGCCCGAGCTCCTACAATAGGCAACTACGGAGTTAGGGCCGTGGTGACTAGGACAGCGTAGCAATTATGGATGTAACCGCTCCGTATAATTTATCTCCATCCGAATTTTAGTCAAATAGGTTGAGTAGTTGCGGCATTTGTATGGTTATACACAATATGTAAACAAACACTATGGTGCATATAAGTGGCGTGCAAAAGGCTTTTAACTAGGGTAGGCACTTACAAAATGCAAAACTCCTTTTCCAATACAGGTTCGTAGTGATATCTCAGTGCAATTTTGCATATGTGAAATGCACGTCACTGGTACCTACTATACATAATTAGAATATAATAGAATAGAATAGAATCTCTTTATTTGTCCACACACAAGTAATGAAATAAAAATAAACAAACAGAACATACAATACATACATCTGGTCGTGGACAAAAAAGGTATCTACCTCGAGGCACGATGCCACAGCGAGCTGTGGCGCTGGTTTTCAGGTGGAACCTTGTGTGTTCATGGACGTGTCTTAACTTAAAACTTATACATGACTGCATATTATGATTGGTTGGATCTAGTCTAAAAGTATTTCCTTTGCCCGCAGGTCTAACCGCAGAGCTGTTCTACGTGCGCGATGGCCAGATCAACTTCTACGCTCTCAACTTTGTGGTGCCAGTCCCGGCCACCATCGGCGAGCTGCACTTTACGTGGCAGAGCCTCACCAGGAGACCTGTGAGTTGATCAAACTTCTATAAGCTTGATAGCCTTGCGATTGGCTACAATCTCATACAGCAATCGTCTCATCAACATCTTTAGGATAGGCACCACGAGACATATCTCCACTGAGAAAGACATGTAGCTCGCTCACTCGTACGAAAGAGATACGAAAGAGAGCGATGTTTTGCGATTTTGCCACTGTTGATCAACATTTGACTTTTTCCGGTGAAAAACAATGCTTTAAATGTAATAGCACATTTATGGCAGGCGCCCACAGATCCGTATCGTACGTATCGGACGATCGCAACAAACGGATTTTTAATTTTACGGTAGACAAAATCCGTTCGATGCGATGCGACTTGTATGACTTTCTATACAAAGGATACTAAAATCCGTTCTTTGCTTGATATACGTGTTGCTCTATTATTTATTTATTTTTATTTTTTTTTTTCCTCTAACTAGTCGGGAAAGACTGTGCTAGGATTGGGTACGACAATAGACCAACGGGGCGGGGATCGAACCACCACCCCGTGATGAGTCCGACCGCTCTTACCGTTGAGCTATTGAGGCTGTAAATGTATGTAAATCTATTATAGATGATTGTTTTCCACATAATGATCAAGTCGGTCTTGACTAGTTGCGTCAAATAGGTACTATTGCATTACAGGACAGGTACATCACCAATGTTCCATCCATAGCGGTAATCTACCGATTTTAATAATCGAAGTGGTATTTACTAGATTTATGAAGTTACAGCAGTATTTATACAGTTAGCAAATCAAAGTACCCGTTACTGCGAAAATTTTAAAATTCTATTATACACGGCCTTACCAAAATCGCCAGGATCCATTAACTCAAACAATGGATTATAATTTACGTCCTCGCTAATAGATGACGAGGTGCTGACGGCGAAGGAATTCCTAATGAATAAGACAATCGTTTAGGAATAACTAATGTTGCCGTAAAACAAAAATAGCGCGTCCCTGGCGCCAATTCTAAACAATACGTTACATTACTATTGGCAACTAGGGCTACCATCAAATCGGATTCTCTAGGACTTGTCTATAAAATTTTTTTTTTCAAAAATATCATCTTCAAATGTCATGTAAAATGTTTTTTGTTGGACTTGGGATAAATTCAGATGAACTTCACACATGTTAGCCTCTCATAATCAATCCATTCAAACCCTATGTTAACATAGGTTATCTTCATTCCAAATTTCAACAGAATTCAGTCTTTAGCTTTGCGTGAAAGTGAAACAAACATCCGCACAAATTTTTTGCGTTTATAAGTGAGCCGTGATAGCCCAGTGGATATGACCTCTGCCTCCGATTCCGGTGTGGGTTCGAATCCGGTCCGGGCCATGCACCTCCAACTTTTTAGTTGTATGCATTTTAAAACATCGTGAGTAAACCTGCATACCAGAGATTTTTTTAATTCTCTACGTATGTGAAGTCTGTTAATTCACATTGGGCCGTGGTGGACTATTGGCCTAACCCCTCTCATTCTGAAAAGCGATTTGAGCTCAGCATTGAGAGCCGAATGTGGGTTGATAATGAAGAATATTAGTAGGATTAAATGCAGATATAAGTCGAGTCTCAAACTGACACACCTATAAACTTTACCATGGTCCCGTACGACGCGATACGCCTTTGTTATTCCGATGTAAACTCGTTCAAGGTTTTAACGAGTTTTTTTCGTAGGGGTCCTACAGGAACTCGGGTGTCATTATGTCGAAGAAAGTTTGTATTTCCAGCTCGGATGCAGCCGCGTTTGTCGTTAACGGCTATTGTCATGGAAATAGGTCTTATTTGAATATATATAGCTAGCTATTTAGTCGCGATAAGATTTGTTTTGTTCGATATTACACGGGGATTAGTACCTGTCTATCTGTTTCGTTCTTAAATTACACTTAAGCGGTCAAGCTTGTGATGCGCGGTTTTTTTTGTTAGGCGAAAATTCCAATTCAATTTTGGTTAATTGCAATTACAAACTGTTTTAAATGTCTAGTTAGAACTATTAGTGGAGACTACCACCAGTTCGGAAGGCAGGTTCTGCTTAGACGAGCAGACAAGAATCTCAACAGTTGCTCTTTAAAAATCAACAAAGTATAAATGGAAAATTAAACGTGCACTGATTTTACATTGCAATTTAAACACTTACTAAAATATATAGGCTTCTTTAAATGTCTAAAGTCAGATAGATAATCACGTTCTTATTTTAGAATCAACTAAAATCCATATTTCTTGAAATAACTCATAGCCAACCTAACTACTCATAGTTGTAGTGTGAAAATAAATCAACTCACAGACTGACTCATCGAAACACCTAGCTGGAACAGTATGAAATAAAGAAGGTTTCAAAATCGGACACACGGGTTTTCATATCCACGAGATAGACACAGAAAATATTGTATTTTAAATTGCCAGTTAATTTACTTGTATTTTACAATATCTACTTAAATCCGATGTTAATGAAAGAAAGCCTAAAATGAAAATATGTTGATCCCGCTTAATCTATTTGCGAAATAGACTAACAGAAACATGTTGAAAAAAGATTTTTTTTTGTGTTTTACTTTAATTTAATATTCAAGTTTCCTCTCTTATTTTTACCTATAAATAGAGCTTAACATTTAGATATCTATACTAATAAATATAATAAAGCTCAAGAGTTTGTTTGTTTGTTTGGTTGGTTGAACGCGCTAATCTCAGGAACTACTGGTCCGATTTGAAAAATTCTTTCAGTGTTAGATAGCTCATTTATCGAGGCTATAGGCTATATATTATTCCCGTATTCCTACAGGAACGGGAACCACGCGGGTAAAACCGCGCGCCGTCAGCTAGTAAGTTATAATTTTGAGATACCGAAAGACATAAACTTGTTGTATGTAATACATATTGTTGTATTATGTATCACAAGAGCTTAAGATTATCTTACGCATGACAAGTACTAAGTACATAGTGGTTTTATTATTAAAATAAGTTTTGAGTTGTTTGTTATGTCGAAAGTCTTACTACGCCTGTTATGCAAATTCTGCATATGCTGATCCCGAGACAGACAGGAGTTATTAACATGAATTGTGAACCAAATTTTATGTGCATTTATTTCTTGCAATTCGAAATAAGAAAATTTCCCTCTTATCCGACAATCGGGGATCTTGTACAAAGAACACTGCTCTTTGAAAAGACAATCGTATAAATTTGCTTATGTACATTTTTAACTATAGGGTTTGTCAAACGCAAGCCATTAGAATTATTATTTCTTACTTATCCATAAAATATACAACGTGTTGTGTTTACTATACTTTTAGAAAATGGCTTGATTGAGGGCTAAATTCTCACGAGATATTTTTTAACGCACGTTAAAAAAGCGTTCAAAATTCAAATACGACAAATGCATTCCCAAATATATGTTCTACGACATCGTTTTGAAAACACAACGCTTTTTATAAGCAGTATTGCATTTTCAATTTTGGGCGTTGGAAATGGACCTTTATTTAACTTCATACTATATTTGAACGCTTAAAAAACTCTAGTGCGAATTAGGGCTTAGACGAAATTCTGACGTTTGAATTACAATTTCCTACAACAAGTTGGAGTAGAACGCTTTCAACTGCTTGATACTCATTTAGTAACTAAATCAAATTTTGCGTTTTCGAGAAAATTGCCAACCGAATGCCAAAAATTTCTATAAAATATGCGCTGCCTTTTCTAGATAAAAAGAAAAAGTAAAAATCCGTAGCCGAAGCCGTCGCTATCTCACCGTAGCTCCGTTCACCGCGGAGTATCTACCGATCTTAGATGATAATTGTATTCGGTTTGTTCTTTGTTGTCCGTCGGCGCCCTTTGACTAGTGGGCAAATATTTAGAGAACGGTTACTAGCTGACTACGATCTCGCCATTGTCTGTGCCGACTCCCGACTCGCGAGTGATAATATTTAATTAGAGGCCACGCTGTCGCACCTACGTTTACGAGCCTTCGCATGCCTGACGGAGGCACAGGGCCCGGCAAAGGCCCCGGCAAAGGGCCCGCGGTGACTGTTTGCCTGTTTGTTTTACCATTCATGCGCCGCGCGATGATTAGTCGGCTCGTAACGAGGGTGTTCAGCGTCGTGTTTATGAAGCTCGTTACATTTTAAATTGGTGCTCGTTTTTATGCTCACTTACTTTCGCTTTAATTATGTTTGCGTTCGATTTTGACGATATCATGCGAATTGCAGGCGAGGCTGTAGTTCCTTCTATTTAAAAACAAAATGCACGTTCTGTTTCTAGATCATGTTTTCTGTATAGTAGCGATAGGTCAAATTCAAAATTCATTTATTTCAAGTACACTTGGCTTACTAACGCTAGTAACTCTACAGCAGAGTAAGTGGACGGGATAAGTAGAAGGCTAAGTAGGTGTGAACTGTGAAGTTGGATATTTTCGCCCATAACATAGCAATTTATACATCTTGGGACTAGCTGCTAGCACGTTTTACATTACGTTGCCATGAATATCTTTTTTGCCCTCATCCTACCACTTAATTAAACCTTCAGATCTAATTAAATTTCAGATCTGATTAGTTGCTTTGCGGCAGAAATAAGCATGTTTGCCGTACTTCCGCGCACGAGCTGTGTCACAAAATCTCCTTCTTCTGCTGAGCTTGAGTCTCCTCTCAGAATGAGAGGGGTTAGGCCAATAGTCCACCACGCTGGCCCAATGCGGATTGGCAGAATTCACACACGCAGATAATTAATCTCTGGTATGCAGGTTTCCTCACGATGTTTTCCTTCACCGTTTGAGACTCGTGATATTTAATTTCTTAAAATGCATATAACATAATGCACACAACTGAAAAGTTGGAGCTGCATGCCTCGGATCGGATTCGAACCCACACCCTCCGGAATCGGAGGCAGAGATCTATCGCGGCTCTACTTACTGTGCTGTCTTCTAACTTACAAAGATCTATTAACATCTATACTAATTTTATAAAGAGGTAAGGTTTGTGACTTTGTAAGATAGGGGGTAATTTCTGGCTCCAATGAACCGATTTTGAAAATTCTTTTACCAATAGAAAGCCACGTTATTTGTGAGTGTCGATAGCTATTTATCTCCGTATTCCTACGAGAAATGGAACATAAATTTAAGCAGGTATATATTACACATCCTTTTCGAGTGGGTGTTTTCGTTATAATTCCTTCGTCAGCGTCTGTTGCTTGAAACTCAACACCGATACGTGTTCAAGGTACCTTATCAACACCGATACGTGTTCAAGGTACCTTATAAGAGAAGTTCGTGATCACGCGTTGGTGCGCGGACATTTGATCCGCTTGACATGACTTTGGGTCGCCTACTCGTTTGGGATCGCCCGTCAATCGTAATGATACAGTTACTTCGTGATACGTTTGAGCCGTTATATGCACGATTTATTCCGACTTTATCTTCGAGACTTTCGAACATAGGTTTAAGTAAATTAGCCTAACAAAATAGAGCTTCGAGGTAATAATTAAGCTTACGTATGAAGGGTTTTTTCTGAATCAAGAATAAAGTTAAGAGAAGATCGCGACAGTCAATATCACAACTAAGTCTTAAATGAGGATATTTATGTTAGTCTTTAGGTGCCTGCATCGTAATGTACTATATGAATATCGTAAAATACTTAAATATCGTCTGCAAATTGGGTTTTCCAATCTTCACCGTACATGGATGGCTAAGAGTCTCCGAAAGTTATCTTTCTATTAAAAATCGTGACTTATAGCAGGCATTCATTGATCTTCATCATACTCGTACGTATCGGACGGATCGCATCAAACGGATTTTTAAATTTACGTACAGAAAATCCGTTTGATGCGATCCGTATGCGTATCAGTGGACACACTTGTATGACTTTCTATACAAATAATAATAAAATCAGTTTGATGCGATACGTCCGATAAGTACGATGCAGATCAGTGGACGCTTGCCATTAATCAGCCCATCCGCTAGAAACTACAAAGCAATACAAACACGATAAACTTACAGCCCGTCGTTTGCGTAAGGGGTTACTAATAAGTAAATTTCTTTTGTTACAGTTACCGTATACATTACAAGTGGATGTGGTGTCGAACAAGGAGGCCCTACTCACCCCAACATTCAACATATCAAGTGAAGGCTTTGTCCCGACCGAGCCGCAAACCTGGCGAGTGGACTTGCCTTGTACGCGCACCGTCGCAGCTGAAGTCGGCGTCACCATTTCCCTAAACGTGTCCACCGGTTCCTCGTCAACCCTTCTACACTTCCGTCGAAGAAAAATATGTCTCCTAGAAGCACCGCGACCAGCTGTTAGAGTGGATAACGTCCCCCATTCCGCTACTTCTGCGGATATCTTCTACGCTGGTGCGGGATGCGCTGGCGGTGCGTTGTTGATAGCTGCCGTTGCCGCAGTCGCCTGTAGAGCTCGCGCGAGGAAGCTTCGGAGAACACGAAGCGATGAGCAAGATGCTCACGCCTTCTTACCTGATTCTTCGTGCAAATCTGCCGCAAGTTACACGAGCTACCGCCGACCTAACTCCGTACCAGCGGCGGCAGCTGAGGAGAGGGCGAGGGACCTCCAGCAAAGGATAGCGGAGTTGACAATACAGAGGTGTAGAGTGAGGTTGCGTTCGGTCGCGATGGAGGGGACTTTTGGTAGGGTGTACAGAGGGACGTATGCTGATGAAGATGGGAGGGAACAAGAGGTTCTTGTGAAGACTGTTGCTGAACACGCGTCTCAAGTTCAGGTAATATTTTTCGCTTGCTTATTTATTTACAATTTAATTTTCGATTTTCAATAATGCCTAAAACAAAAAAATAAAAAAGTAAAGGTTATAATCAGAGCTCCAGAGTAAGCTCTAACCCACTACCACTTCGTCCACGTGGAATTCAGTATGTCACAAATCCCGCGGGAACCATGGATTTTTCCGGGATGAATAGTAGCCTATGTGTTTATCCTGAGTGGAATCTATTGACATTCCAAATTTCAGCCAAATCGCTTCTGTAGCCGTAGCGGAAAGGAGTAACAAACATACTCACTTCCACAAACTTTCGCCGTTATAATAGTGTGACAATAATTATTGTATCTTTTGGTACAGGTATCACTTCTTCTGCAAGAAGGCTGTATGCTGTACGGACTCCACCACGAGCGCGTTCTCTCCGTCCTCGGCGTCAGCATCGAGGATCAGACTGCACCATTCCTCCTCTACCCATGGAGTGCCACTTGGAGGAACTTAAAGCAGTTCCTCCTAGCGTGTCGAGGAGTGAACCTGGGGGTAGCGGCCGGTGGTCCTCCCCCTCCACCTCTGACCACCCAGCATGTAGTGAGAATGGCATTACACGCCTTGGATGGATTATCGTATTTACACTCGCAGCACGTACTGCATAAAGATATCGCCGCGAGAAATTGCATGTAAGTACTTTTATGGGTGTGTTATTAGAATTGTTATTGAGTAATTTGAACCTAGTAAGTTCGAGTAGAACTGAGTAATTTGTTATGCTTTGGAAGCAAGAGCTGCGTTGTATACGATTTTACATTTAATTATTATCAGCATACTTTATAGGCCTATAGGTAGGGTTTCCACGTCGCCAAAATTAAAAGCCGGACGCCGGAAAGTCCAGTTAGTTTGGCCTGACATTTAGATAAAAAGCCTATATTATTGAGGATTTTAGTGTACATCTGTATTAATAGGTACGACAATTTTTTTTTATGTTAAAGCAAGCATTCATGATTATTACCGTAAATTTTGTTCCCACACACACTCGTCGATCGCTCGTTTGCTTAATGTAAAGCCTAAAACAAAAGCCGGACAAGCCGGACAGCGTTTATTTTGGCCGGACACGGAATAGAAACACCTGACTATGTCCGGATTTATTCCGAAACCTGGCAACTCTAACTATAGAGCCTCTTATAGGACAGGGAATATGGATATTAGAACCACCACACGCTGTTTGATCTACTTCTGGCTTTGATTAATACGCCACTGGCTTGGCACCGCCATCAAACTGATCTGAAGGTAGCACATACGATGTTATTTTTCGCTTTTTAGTTTAGTGGAAACATTTTTGTGATTTTGAAGTCAGTTGAAGTTCAAGAATTTGAAGGTTGTCTCTTTTCAACAGAGTGGACGAAAACCTCCGAGTGATGATCGCCGACAACGCGCTGTCCCGAGATCTGTTCCCCGGCGACTACCACTGTCTCGGCGACAACGAGAACAGGCCGATCAAATGGTTGGCGTTGGAAGCGTTGTCCAAGAAGCAGTTCAGTCCGTCGGCGGACGTGTGGGCGTTGGGCGTGCTTCTGTGGGAGCTGACGACGTTGGCCCACCAGCCGTACGCTGAGGTTGATCCGTTCGAGATCGGCGCGTATTTGAGAGATGGGTACAGGTTGCAGCAACCAGCTAACTGTCCGGACGAATTGTGAGTATTCTTTTTTTTATTCTTTACAAGTCAGCCCTATACTATGCGGGTAGTGTTATTTAATGTGTTTTTGCCGTGATAGCCCAGTGGATAACCTCTGCCTCCGAATTCGAAGAATTTAGGTTCGCCTCCAACAACTTTTCAGTCATGTGTCTCAAAGGGTGAAGGTAAAACACCAAACCTGTATACCTGAGATTTTTCTGAATTTTCTACGTGTGTGAAATCTGCCAATACGCATTGGGCCAGCGTTGTGGACTGTTATAGTCTGGCAAGTTCCAGTATAGATGACACTCCCATGATATGCGGGCGACGGGGGAAAAGACTGCGCGGGTGTGAAATCGTGCGTGCGGGGAAGTGAGGTGCATCAGTCATGGGTTTTTCATTCATCGCTACACGCGCCCCGGCTCGCGCGGGCCATCGGGTGTGTTTCGAACGAAGTTTCCAAACTATAGGCTAACCCCTATTATTCTGAGAAGAGACTCGTGCTCAGCAATGAGCCGAATATGAGTTGTTAAGTATGTGTTTTTAAGGCGCTTTATAAAAGTGTTTTGTATTGTCCGTAGGTTCGCAGTGATGGCTTACTGTTGGGCCATGTCGCCCGACGACCGACCAACGTTGCCTCAACTACAGATCTTCCTCAGGGACTTCCACACGCAACTGACGCGGTTCGTCTAAGACATTCCTAAACGAAAGACAATCCAAAAACGACAATAAATGTATAAATTATTAGTGAAATAGTGAAAAAAAGTGAACTTCAGTGAACTTTCCAGAGGCCTTATGACGTGCGCAAAGTTACCTTACAGGTGTTCTGTAAAATATCGATTATTTGCATAATTTGTTGTATATCAAAAACGGACAATATTTGATAAAACAACAATATTAACACTTTCGCTGCACTACGAGGTCAATTGACCTTGTACGTCTAGCGTGTTCAAGAGTTACGAGGTCGATTGACCTCGTACCACACCAGAGGAAAATACAGAAAAATCTAAAGCAGCGAAAGTGTTAAGGGACGTTCGGACATACGGTAGATACGATATAGAAAAAGACATACGAGTCACTGATGCAACCGCAAATTTGCGCAAATATATTTGTACAAACTCAATGCACGTAAAAGATTTTCTAACTAAGCTAGTTCACATTTAGTAAAATGTGAACTAGGCTTTATCTACTAGTATGTAGATCTTTTGACTGCATCTGATTATGCTAAGTAGATCAAAATCATTTTTGACATACGGCCAATTTCTTCATCGCAAGTAACAGTCAAAGTGACGTCATAAATCAAATGTGACGGTCTTATTCACTGAAAAATAAAGTCTTCTTTACTACTTACTACTTTTACTGTTACTTTAGCTTTACATGAAGAAACTGGCATACTACAGGTAGATACGATATAGAAAAAGATATAGAAGCACTTATTCAACCGCAAATCTACTAGTATGTAGATTTTTCTTTTGCCTGCATCTGATTATGCTAAGTACAAAGATTTGAGGTGTTAAAGATCAAAATATTTTTTTTAACTTAAACTACTACCATCTAAAATCATTTGAATAATATCGAAGTCGCAAAGCAATATAAATAGTTTACATATAGATCGACTGTTTATAACGATGCCCATCTAACCGTTAGAAAATCGTAGCTGAACAAATATTGGAGCAAATATTTGCGCAAATATGTAGTTCGGTGTGTCTTCCATTAGTGACAAGTCAGTGACGAGAATACACGGTGAACGGTTAAATGACGAGTATTATAATGAGGCGGCTATATAAAGAGACTGATTTTAATAAAAGTGTTTATTGAATTGTAAATTATAGATGTTTTATATTAACTTGGTCGACGCATATTTTGTATCTATTTTGTTTCGAGATTCCACAAATTCTGAATATATCTTTTGTGTAGGATGACCATCTTGTTTGTAGAGAGCAGGACAAAGCCGACATTATATAACTGATTGCTGTAAAAGTCCTAACACTAAACGTTGTTTTGCTTTTTAAATGATTGTCTATTGGTAAGTGTAGAGGTAAATAACACTCAGCAGTTTTACAGTTTTTGCAATATACTGAAACTGAAAAGTCCTAAGGTAATCTTAGTATAGGATTATTTAATATTTATATGAAGTAATCCTCTGCTAATTGCTGAATTTGATTCCACACATTTGACTATGCAATCTATCTCGAAATGCATTGTCAAGTGTAGACAAATTGGACGTCCCAGTAAAATACCTAATTTGTAGTAGAAATGTCTCCATGACTATCCCCTAGGCAATCTTGACACAATGACAAAAGGACTTGTCCCGCAAAAACTAAAACTGTTGGTAACTACACTAAAGCTTTCACAATATGCAATGTTTTTTGCCGCGGAAAAATAAATCTATTTTACGATCTCTTTCAATGTTCGTTAGAACTTTGGAAAACGGAAACATTGCATAGTGTTTGGGATTTAGCACACTTTGTATTCATTACACTTTGTACGAAATACCTTTAGATATATTACTATGCTATTCTCTGAGATTCACAATAATTAATAATGTTCCCTATATATATATATAAATCAAAATGTCTTATCGAAAGATCAGTCGATACAATTTGCTATTAATTGAATCACATTTTTGATTTATTTGGAAATTATCGTCTTTAAATATGGCACCTATTGTGTACGTGGTAATGTTTCATCGTTGTGACAACGTTGAAGCAAGCACCTACAGAATAGCATTGATTGAATTGAATTAAATTCTTATGGTCCGTTTACATTCGGCAATTCCAGTGCCAAATTAAATCATTTATTGTTTTAAATACCGAGGGATTTACAGGATTCGTTCAACTGAACAATCGAGTAGTATTTATAAATATTGAACATACATTTTATTATCGTGAATAGAGTCGAGAATAAATTTATATTGGTTTATGAGGAGCTCATTCTTATATCTTTGTATCAAAAATTCTTAATTTTGAATAAATTTAATACAAAATCTTGTCGAAGCTTCTACCGGTCACATAAACCTCGTTCGGAATTTTTGGTACGCAGGTAAACGACTCTTCGTCGAACTCTATAGGTCATTGATCGACTCCTGTAAATACTCGCGTTTGTGTGAAAGCGTTTAATCGCTTAGTGTAAATAGAGCATTATCACCAAAAATAGACACAAAGTTGTGCGTCGAGTATTAGGTAATAATGTAATTATTTGAAACCTCAGTACTGCCATATTAGTGATAAAAGAGTATATGTAAATATTGATAGATTAAATGAACCGTATAATACGTATATTAAATGTGCCTCAGATTTTATGAAACGTTTAGATGTTTATAAAGGCCTCAACAGATGGCGACGTTTTTCAGCGCGTTAGACGCAACTGTAATGATGTGCGATTTTGACATATTCATATTCAAAAAGCTACTAAAGTATACTCTCTCGTATTACAATATTTTCTTGTTTTCTAATATATAACTTAGTAATTGGTTTGTAATAAATTAGCATTTAATAAATAACATCTAACTACTGAATAATATATGTATAACGTAACTCAAGAGGGATTTTAATATCTATCATTGAAACTAAAACATATAAATGAAAGACCTATTCGTTTGCTTTTGTATGTTACAAATTCAGATTGCAGCGCGTTGTTCAAACGTCGTCATCTGAAAGCTTAGTAAAATTGTTCTTTTGAAGTATTGACATGTAATAAATATGAAAGACTGGATTGATCAATTTGAATTGTTAATTTTAAACTTGATATTACGATTGTAATTAAGGGCTTTTGTCCACAGGTTTCATATTGGATACGAATATTTTTGATTTAATATTCTTAATTGTGCCAAATGGTATTGAATAGATAAAGGCGAATCAATGTGTAGAGTTTTTATTAACGTTTAGAGATGCTCCGAGACCAATAAAATATTGTTAGGGCCACTACATATCTGGCGAAGACCAGCGTATTGTTTGTTTTTAAACTATTATTGACATTGCTATATTAAAATCAAATAGTACTCATAACTATAGTGTGAATCACAATTCATAACAGTTATTATTTGTGATTCAAAAATTATTAAAGTAGAAGTAAATTATCTAATGGAAGAATAATTATTTATTTAGCCCTCTGTGCCTAAAAATATCAGATATAGTTTTCCAAATATTATTCTCCTACAATTAGGTAATTGAGCCGGCTATGAAGGTAAGATTGTATTCTGCAAGTCAAAATAGTTGTCAGTCAAATCTGTTTGCTAACTGTAAATTTAATTTGCGACGTTAGTATCTCAATTATTTTATTTGCTATGTGCCTTTAAAACTTTTTGGGCAACTGCTTTAAATAAATGTACTACAATAGACACATCACTACCTAGGCCCAAAGTAATCGTATAGCTTGTGTTATATTCTGTACTAAGTTAATCTATTTACTAAGATAACTGAATATATTCATATAATGTACAAATACATCCAGACACTGGAAAACACACGAGGTTAATATACATGAGAGGTTCTACAATTGTTCTACGTCTCGCCCGATGTGTACCGGCCTTTAGCACTCTTTTCACTCCAAACCCGGCATCTTTATGATCTTGATTTGACAGTGTTCAAATGTAAAGTTTTATTAATAAATATTTTAGATATTCATTGAAATTACCATAGTAAATTTGTTGTTCTAAATTGTGAATATTGTTTATAAATTATAATCTTCAATCAATTCAGAAAAATAATTAATAATGAACAGTGTAAGATTATCTTTTCATTATAACTTTAAATGTTCGCCATATTTACCAGTCTGCATTCTCAATGAATGCATTTTATATATCTATCTAATATTAATATTTGTTATGGATTTACTCGTAAGTCGTGCATTTAGTGTGAATTGACCCTTAGCGTAGGTACTTTTATATGATTATTAAAATTTTGTAAATAATTTATTTGAGGCAATTATTATAAAAAATTGTAAATGTGTAAATAATATAAAGAACTGTCAATATACGAGTGAATATGGAAATGATTTTTCTTTTATTATCCTTTTTTTTTGTCTATACTCGCATCTCGATACCTCGCTCACCTCGAAACTCGAATTTAGGTAAAAAACGATTTTTTTAAGTAAAATTTCTTAAAATGATTTTTTTATCGATTTTTATCATTGAAACTAGAACTGAACGCACTGCTTGTTTGCTTATAATTTTTATAATACTTGTTGGATCTGCTGAATCGATTTTTAAAATTCTTTAACCTATAGAAAGCGACGTTATATGCGAGTGTTATATTTTATCCCCGTATTTCCATGCGAACGGTAACACAGCGGGTGAATCTGCAGACCATCTGCTAGTATAAAATAAAGAAGATTTATCCTTCACAGGCTCAGACTACATATATAAGGATAAGTCATCATTATCAACTCATATTCGGCTCACTGCTGAGCTCGAGTCTCCTCTCAGAATGAGAGGGGTTAGGCCAATAGTCCACCACGCTGGCCCAATGCGGATTGGTAGACTACACATACGCAGAGAATTAAGAAAATTATCTGGTATGCAGGTTTCCTCACGATGTTTTCTTCATTGGTTGAGACACGTGATATTTAATTTCTTAAAATGCACACAACTGAAAGTTGGAGGTGCATGCCCAGACCGGATTCGAACCCACAGCCTCCAGCATCGGAGGTAGAGGTCATATCCACTGCGCTATCACGGCTCAGGACAAGTATCGCATCCTAATTTACGAACAAAATTGTGTCATTCATTTTTCGAGGAAAACGAGCTCACATTGGGTACATATCATATACCTACTATAAAGTGCGAGTAGAAGTTGACCGTTTTTTACACAGATTCTTCTATGAGTTTCACCTAAGTTTCACCAGCTTCAGCACGCAGTTTGTAACATTGCACGCACTCTGGTTACTCTGTGGTTTTTTACACCAAAAAAGGTATTATACAGAGCTCTTTAACCGACGAACAACAATGAAACATCGATTCTATAGAGACAGTTTTTAAGGTCGCATTAGATTGTTGATTATATACTTTGACAGAAAAGTAACGTCTAGCGAGACAGGTCCTCATGTAATTAGTCTGAGTTCACAGGCTCTCAACCCTAGAAATTACTCTAAAACGCTAAAAAAGTTAGTAAAAGTGTAACGCGTCATTAAGTACAAAGTTTGCAACAACTTAATTACTTGCAAAGTTATAAACATAGCGCACTTCATGAAAAATTATAACCTTGCTGAAAATTCCATCTCAAGTTTGTCGTGACGGCGAAAGTTTAATGTGGCTGTATGTACTATGTATTTAGGTTAATGAGGTCGAGAATAGGAAATGGCCGTGGTTCCACAAAGAAGGTAAGTTTAGCTGTTGTGCGCCATTTTGGAACAACTGTAGTGTGAAATTTAATATGTTACACCCACATAATGATATTATTAAGTATATGGAATTTTTACTCTTAAAGGTACCTACGTATATTTTTAGCAGACTCAGAAAGGATTACAAAAATAAGAAACGAATGTCGAACAAAGGTTATGATTCACAAAATTTGTCAGGACAACTTAATTAACAACTTATCAAACTGTAATCCTTTAACCCTAAACACAACGTTCACAAGTGCGTAACTTCACTCAAGGTCATTATTGCCATTCTAGGGTCTTATTTTGGATAAGATCCTAGAATGGCAGAGAATGACCTTGAGTGAAGTCACGCACTTGTGAACGTTGTGTGTAGGGTTAAAGGATCCTATGACTGTTAACAAACACTCCCCTTTTCCACTCAAGTCACTCTCCCCGCCTATTCCAAGTAACCCATAAAGAATTACACATCAAGAGATGTGAACGGTTCGAACGCCACGAGCACACTGAAGCCGTCTGTACCGCAAGTCGTTGCAACGCGGCGATAACAATAGGAACACACTTTTTGAGAGAGTTCGACCGCGCAAACTTGATCGTTGTTTGTTTCGATAGATTGTTGATGAACTAAGTAATTGGTGACTCATTACGCCGAGGAAAATAGAAATAAAATTGCACTGCTACCTCCCAAAGCCACGACGTTCCTAATTCCATAGTTACCTAATGCCTAACGTAGCTGCTTAAATAAATAATGAGTTACATATAAGGTAAGAGCGGGAGCGGAGCGGCTACTTATTTTTTTTTTTTTATTAGTTCCATGGCATTGGCTACAAAAATTCAGACTTCCTTATAAGAGACAAAATCGAGAAGGCCATGCCCAACGTCAATTATACCTCCATTATTGACCAAGTTTTGTTAATTATTTTATTATGGTTGTAGAAAAACTATTGTATGCCACTGCACGTAATTAGCCATTGTAACACTCGTACTGTCGCAATTCGGCTTCAAATTATTGCACAAAAATCACTCGTGCTACAATTCATTACATGCCAGTGACATAAATAACTATTGTTACACTTTCACGCCTTAACTACCAACTCAAGTGAACACCTTTGTAAAAATTAGCAAAATAAAAATAAAAAGAACATAAAAACCATAGCCTAAATATCTATCTAACATTTATGGTTATTCATACAATACTTTACGACAAAATTTTCAAAATGAAACTTTTGAAAACGTCGAATTTGTATGTAAAGCTTTCCAATAACCCTATCCCTAATGCGAATATTCAGGGGCACAAAGGGCCGCGAGGGAACATTTATTATGCAAACTTGAAGGGATGCTTACTAAAGGGCTCCGTGAAAAGAAAATGAAGTGTCACCACTAAAGCCGAACAAATGTGGGCTGAAAATGGATGAACATAAAAGAAAATACTCAGCGATACCACATTTTGCACTTGTGTTATAATTTTAAAAGATTGTATTACATTTAATTTTTTAAACGCACTTACACTAATATCATATTTCTAATATTATTGAAATATACTTATCCTACTATTATTAAAGAGAGGTAAAGTTTTGATGTCGTAGGGGTAATCTCTGGATCTACTGAAGCGTATTGAAAATTCTTTTACTAATAGAAAGCCACGTTTTTCTCTCATTATTTTTATTTTAATAAGCTCACCATTTCTGAGTGTCTTAGGCTATATTTTATTCCCATATGCCTGAGGGAACGAAAACTTAGCGGGTAAAACCACGGGACGTCGGTTACTGTGTCTTAAAACATTATTATAATTACGTAACAGCACATAATTTTTTGTCACATTAATTTCATGCTTTGTTCGTTTGTAGATCGTGTTTTTTTAGATACTAACAATTCTAGTGCTAATTAGAAAGTTTTTTCAAAATATTGCATACCCCTGCCAGATAAGAACGGCTAAACGGATTCAGATAAAGTACAGAGGTAGATTATGGTCTTTTTTATTTTCCACCCCTCCAATCGGAAAAAAACTGTGTTAGCAGTAAGACAAGGCGGGAATTGAACCACGACCACGTGATGTGTCCGGCCGTTTTTATCGTGGAATTTTTAAGGCTTTTGTGTTTGAGTTCTGGAACACACAAGGCTACTTGTTATCCCGATATTCCTCCGTGAAAGAATACATATAATGATAGATACATATAAAAGTTCAGGGACGCATCTAGTTATTATCTATACTAATATTATAAAGCTGAAGAGTTAGTTTGTATGTTTGGTTGAACGCCCTAATCTCAGGAACTACTGGTCCGATTTGAAAAATTCTTTTAGTGTTAGATAGCCCATTTATCGAGGAAGCTTATAGGCTATATATTATCCCTGTATTCCTACGGGAACGGAAACCACGCGGGTGAAACCGCGCGGCGTCAGCTAGTTAATTCATAATTCTAAAACTAGATATATTCCCAGTTGTTAATGATGTTTGAAGAAACGCGGTGTACCAACCGCGTGATGGATCGCGGGCGCAGCAGGTGCGGTCATCCATCATCCTTGCTTTAATCAATTTGCCCAGCCATCTATAAAAGTGTATGAGATTTATTATAACTTGTCCCACAGCTCGCGCGCGTCGCCCACTAAAGTGTTAATGCAGATGATGGATTGAGAACCACTGGAAAAAGTTAAAAGTTCAGTTCTATACATTAACATACACTATTTTTTTACATGTTAGCCCTCGACTATAATCTTATTTGATGGTAAGTGATGCAATCTAAGATGGAAGCGGGCTAACTTGTTCGGAAATGGATGAAAATCCACACTCCTTTCGGTTTCTACAGGACATCGTACCGGAACGCTAAATCGCTTGGCGGTACGTCATTGCCGGTAGTGTGGTAACCACCCTACCGTACTGGGCTTAAACAAAAACCTTAAGTACCATTAGTTGAACGAATGAAATCTGTGGAGATTCCTCAGTTCAGATTTCGGTATTTAATCCAAAAGTTGAACAACGTAAGTTTTCATACTAAAATAAAACGTAAAAAAATACAAAGAAAAACACTATAATCATCTGTTCAAAATATATGGTATATGGTAAATAATAAATGTATTTTAATTAATTTGAGCGGTATAAGAAATATAAAAATACGCCGTTTCTCCAGCAGTTGAACGCCGTTCATCTATTAGATCTAATTTACGAAATTGCGTGAGTGCGACTCATACGAGTAATTGTCAATGTTTTTATTGTTCATCTATTGGGATCCGTTCAACTTTTGGTGCCACTACCCTAGTTATATTTGCATATAACCCAATACGTAGCCACATAGGTAACTACTGGATCAACGAAGCCGTACCTTCTTACTTATTGTTAGTTAAAAAGGCTCTAGAATCATGACACATTTTCTCAAGACATCCATGACAAGCTGACACACATTCGTCTGCGGCCGGTCGATAGCTTGAAGAGCTTCCTTCGGCTGTTTGTGGGACGAGGCTTAACGAGTAGCCTGACAGGCTGACACAAACCCTTTGTCGCTAAAACGAGTGCTGGAAACTGGGGCGTTTTACTTTGAACGAGCTGAAAATAGTTTTTAATTAGACGTCCTTTTCATTGAAACGATGGAAGACCTATTTAGTTTTTTGCTGAAGTTTTAAATTGAGGATGATTTAATTCGTTCTATTAAACTAACTGCAATGTACAGTTTCACTCGCCGTTTAATTAAAAAAATACGAAATAATCTTAATAGTTATCAGAAAAACTTAAGGGAAACCTGCATACCTGAGAATTTTCTTAATTTTCTACGTGTGTGAAGTCAGCCAGTCCTCATTGGGCCAGCGTGGTGGACTAAGGCCTAACCTCTCTTCTTCTGAGAGGAGAGTCAACTAAACAGTGAGCCGAATGTGGATTGTTAATGATGATGAGACTCGAATGCTGAATTTATACTTCTTGTAAGGACTTCTGAACGCTATGGACCTGATTCACCTGAACTCAGCGGCTTTTTGATACAGTCAGTACGCCTAGTGGATGGACTTCGACCAAACTGGGCTTTCAGATGCGGGAAAAATACATGTGCATTTAATTAATTTATGTAATATTCATCCGTGTTTAATTTCAATTTTGATAATTAGGAGTTTATTTTGAAATTTATAATTCAAAATATCATAATATCAAACTATCATAATAACTAGCGGACGCCCGCGACTTCGTCCGCATTAAATTTAGTTTTAGATAAATCTCTCGGGAACCATGGATTTTTCTGGGATGAAAAGCCTATGTTTAAATCCAGAGTAAAATCTAATCTAAGTTAAGTAGTTGCGCCGTTAAAGAGTAACAAATATCCATACAAACTTTCGCGTTTATATTATTAGTAAGAAAAGTAGGATTATGAATTTAAATTATTATTATAATAAGTACTTTGAATTCTAAAATTAGGAGTATGTATGGGGGGTTTATTAGATGATCTACAAAGTACAATTAGCTAATTCACCGAATCGGCTATTAGGTATAAAGATTGAGACTTGAAGTCGTTTAAAGGGCTTTACAAAAGCTTTACATCGTAAGTAGTTAGGAACAGGTAGCTACGAAGTACAAGTAACTCTGTCAATTTGATAGTTTGTAAGATTTTTTTAACTGTAACAATGTGAAAATTGCCATATCGAATAAGAATTTTCCATCTATTAATAATACACACGTATATTAAAATTTTCCTGAAATGGGAGGAGAGATTAGAGAATGGTAGTATAATCCCACAACATATTGTGAGGGTATACCAAACGTTTTCACCGTATCATGTAACGAGCAGGCCGCCATCCATCATCCGCGACGACAGATTATGCAACCTACCCTCCTCTGCTACGTCCGTTAAATATGAGAAAATTTCACAAAAATCCTCCTTTTCCACTTTATTGTTTTTTCCCTTGTAACGCAGGGCTGGAGCGTGTGGTTGTAATGATGATAGCGTTTATGTGCTCTCTGAATGTTTTTTTATAAGAAACCTTTTTATTAGTTATTTAGCTATGCCCTAATCGGGAAAAAACATTTTCTGTCCTTTTCCCTGCATTTAAGCTAATTAAGTGCTCTACTTCTAAATTCGTCATGTAGGTTTATGTAAAACTAGCTGACGCCGCGCGGTTTCACCCGCGTGGTTCTCGTTCCCGTAGGAATACGGGGATAATATATAGCCTATAGCCTTCCTCGATAAATGGGCCATCTAACACTGAAAGAATTTTTCAAATCGGACCAGTAGTTTCTGAGATTAGCGCGTTCAATCAAACAAACAAACAAACAAACTCTTCAGCTTTATAATATTAGTATAGATTTCTTTTTAGGAATTTGTGCAATTGGTTAGCTAAGTGACTTTGTCTTAAGCTATTCTATTACCTCAGCGATATCAAATGATAAAGGCTTACGGAGAAGAATACGAAAAATAAAGTGACATCACTGTAAAAGGCGGTGCAAAGGAATTTATTTTTTGGCAGCATTCAACCCATGAATATTTTTTCAAGTTTCCAAGTTACGGCTCTGTCAAGGTCATTGAACTGTATGATTTATAGTTAAAAAACTGCACAGTATAATTACCGCTTTCTTCAAGCGAAATCTTATTTGCACTTTTATTAAAACATTGGAACAGGAGAAATAACGAGGTGGTTGCGAATTTTATTCAAAATATTCTTTTGTAACTATTTCGCAAACTCATGAATGCTTGTTTTAAAATCTTTGTTTAACTAATAGTCCAAGAACCTGTTCTTACTAAACCATCTTTAGATTATAATAGTTTGTCAGACAATGCTGAGGATTTCTTATATTATTACATTAGCTGACACCGCGCGGTTTCACCCGCGTGGTTCCCGTACCCGTAGGAATACGGGGATAAAATATAGCCTATAGCCTTCCTCGATAAATGTGCTATCTAACACTGAAAGAATTTTTCAAATCGGACCAGTAGTTCCTGAGATTAGCGCGTTCAATCAATCAAACAAACAAACAAACTCTTCAGCTTTATAATATTAGTATAGATATCCTAGCATTCTGTGAATGAAATTGCGCGTCTACCGGATCCATCGTGTGATAGAGAGAAAAATTCAGAGCAAATCCCATGACTGTATGACCCGGCTGTAAGTCACTAGGTCAGCACTCAGTTTCGGTGGGAGGTTAGCGTTCCGTTACGATGTCGTGTAGAAACCAAAAGGGGTGTGGATTTTTATCCTCGTCCTAACAAGTTAGCCCGCTTCCATCTTAGATTGCATCTTCACTTACCATCAGGCGAGATTGTAGTCAAGGGCTAACTTGTATAGATTAAAAAAAAAATCTTCATCGCTCATGTTGTTCTTCCTGATGCCTTCGTAGGATTCTATTAGAGCAGAATTCTAAGCCCGTTCTAATGTAGTACTTGCTGCTCTTCTAGTCACGTCATATCCATATTTCAGCATATTACAGAAAATTAGCGATGCAGCTACTTGGCGATAAAATAAGCATTGGGAGTGACTATTTACGCTTAAATCGTACGAAAACAGTTACAGAAATGAAAAAAAAAATCATAAAATAATTCTCAAATATTGTATCCGTATGAATAATTATATAAAGTTCGTACGGTTTACGTGCGACTAGCTTCTTCCATAAGCATAACAGTAAAAAGAGTGCCGCGATTTTTCGAGGGCTTTGATTGATAGGACTTCGACATTCAATACGACACGCGATGTGGTGGTTGGTTGGTTGGTATACATATATTTTGTGACGATGTGAGTTATGGATGTGATATATTTAGAAACTGATAGAGCTATTCGTTATTCGTTGTGTTGGTTGTAAGCGATAGATATTGATGTTAAATCTGTGGTCACCGAAAAACTATATATTTTTATAGAAAATGATCGGACGATTGGACACTTAGGTATATCACCGGTTATTTTTTTTATTCTATATAAGTTATCCCTTGACTGCAATCTCATCAAAAAAAGTGATGCAATCTAAGATGGGCTAACTTATTGCGCGTAAGATCATAATCCACACCCATTTCGGTTTCTACACGACATCCTACCGGAACGCTAAATCGCTTAGCGGTATGTCTTTGCTGGTAGGGTGTTAACTAGCCACGGCCGAAGTCTCCCACCAGCTAAACCTGGACCAATTAAGAAAACCTCATGTTTAAATTATACACACAGATTAAACAGATAGAGCGCACAGGAACACGAAGGTGTCGTAGCCGCTCCAAATACAAAAAACTAATACATTCTCGAATCAGTACGACACGCAGCGTCGCATCAGTAACTTTCAATGTTATTCAACAAAAATGGCTGTTTACAAAAACTAAAGAAATAAGATGGAGTACCTTTTATTGGTTATTATTATTTGTTGTTACTTAGTGTGAAATTTTGAAATACAAGTTATGAAAAAAGTTTGTATAAGCGGATGTCAAAGAAACGCGTGGCGTTGGGGGGGGGGGGGTTTTTCCCCCAATGGGTTTCACTGGCTTCACTCCGCTGCTTGTAAAGATTCAATCTGGATCATTCTTTACTCTGTGATTATGTGACTAAACAATAAAAAAATATAAACTAAATGCGAACTACTACTAAGTCGCAATCGTCCGCTATCGTCACTAAACCAAGGGTTTAGTTACATTATAGGGGCTGCATGTCGTCTCCGTGGCCCGTGGGCTCAGCTTTTGAACCAATCTCTTAAATGAGATTGCGGGCAGTTTAATTCCGATTCATTTGTTTTGTGAGACAGCGCGGTGGTGGTGTGCGGGTAGCCAGAAAATTAACAAAGCAATAGAAATGGCATGAATCCACCCATTATAATACCAATATGGTGCAGGTTAAATACTTTGGATAAAGAGTGTAGAGTGTTGAAAGTTTGTAGTGTGAGACATGTCTATATTTATTGAATTACACACACACACACAAAAAAAAAAACACACACACACACACACACACACACACACACACACAATTAATGATTGTAAGACGCAATGCGAGACGAGTTGCGAAGCTGAAGTGGCAATGGGCGGGGCACATAGTACGAAGTTCCGATGGACGTTGGGGTCCCAAAGTGCTGGAATGGCGACCCCGCACTAGTAAGCGCAGTGTTGGCCGACCCCCCACCAGGTAGACTGACTACATCAAGCGAGTCGCAGGGATTCGCTGGATGCAGGAGGCTCAGTATCGTGATGTTTGGAAGTTCCTACAAAAGGCCTATGTCCTGCAGTGGACGTCCATCGGCTAATATGATGATGATGATGATGAAGACGCAATGTACCGTAAAAGCCGGATTCTCTTGTTCGAGGTGCATTTGCCATTCTTGTTTATATGCCATTTCTCATCATCATCATTATCAGCCGATGGACGTTCATAGCTAGACATAAGCCTGTAAGGATTTCCAAAAACTATGGTCTTGAGACTCCAGCAACGTTACTTCCTTAAACTGTTTTAAAGTCGGTCCACCTAGTTTGAAATCAACTAACACTGCATTATTTTACCACTAGCGGCCGCCCGCGACTATGTTCGCGTAAAATTGCGCGAAAATTAATTCTATTCAGGGACAAAAAGTCTATGTGTTAATCCAGGACAAAATCTTCATTTTAAATCGGTTCAGTACAGTTTAAACAGAGTAACAAATGTATTATACACACAAACTTTCGCCTTTATAATATTAGTGCGATTGCCATGTCATTTCTATTTCCTTATTGTTATAAGGATTGCGGGAACCCGCCGGGGCATGCCGCGTATGTCCCCGAGGGGATACCCGGGGCAATGTGAGACACACCCCACAACTCCCGGGGTTTCATCGACTTTAAATCAAATCTCAAAATCTAAATGCAATTGGAATAATTCTAAAATAAAAAGTTGTTAATGAAAAGCCTAATTTACTCACCCCGCGCGCCTCCCACCCTAAATCGCCTTGATCGTAGCGTTTTGACGGCCTCTGTGGCGTAGTGGTATGCGCGGTGGATTTAAAAGACGGAGGTCCTGGGTTCGATCCCCGGCTGGTGGGAGGCTTCGGCCGTGGCTAGTTACCACCCTACCGACAAAGACGTGCCGCCAAGCGATTTAGGGTTCCGGTATGATGTCGTGTAGAAACCGAAAGGGGTGTGGATTTTCATCCTCCTCATAACAAGTTAGCCCGCTTCCATCTTAGATTGCATCATCACTTACCATCAGGTGAGATTGTAGTCAAGGGCTAACTTGTACAGAAATAAAATAAAAAATATTTTGACGAACCTTTTTTTTTCAAACGCTACGCTTTATGAGAATCAACACCCCTTTCGGTTTCTACCACCCCGATGGCTCCCACCAACCAGACCTGGACCGATTAAGAAGACCTCAATCGAACCCAGGACCTCCTTCTTGTAAATCCATCGCGCATACCACTGCGCCACGGAGGCCGTCATGATTACTTAGTTTTAATAAATAAAATCTATTACAGGTACTTCCGTACCGCCAATACATTTGTTTATTTTTTCTCCGACTCTAATGTATTGAGATGATTATAAGTAAAATCGTTGACTTGGTTCCAAAAGAATATTTTCTTGTAATTCTGCCACAAATACATAAAATCAGGAATCTTATCTGCACCTCTCATCTGACGTATAACAAAGCCATGTAAAGCCACCAAAATTCTCATTTTATCTCACCCCCGGCATGCCGTATCTCCCTACAAAGAATCCGATCAGTAATTACTACACTACCCCACTTCAATGGAGGACATAACTAAAACTCAATGACTAGTCTATGAATTTTCTTATTTTCTCCTTAACACGCTCGTAAACGAGCTACAGTTATTGCATCTAGCCGTAATCCGGCAACTATAAATCCGGCAATAATATACGTCAAACTTTTGCGCTGTATTTGGATCTAGGTGTATGTACAATTTGATATGGGTATACTCTTCATCATAATAATAAATAACGACCTGATATCATATGTTTGAAACACAAACTTTTTTATTAATTACCTATGTAACTTAGCATTTTTATGTATGGGCACTCAAAAACTACAAAACCCATTTTTAATACAACAGTCTATATAGTATAATTACTAGGATAATATACTAGGATATAAAACATTTGAGAGCCGTGATGGCCCAATGGAAATGACCTCTGCCTCTGATTCGGGAGAGGTTCGAATCCGGTCCGGAGCATGCACCTCCAACTTTTCAGTTGTGTGCATTTCAAGAAATTAAATTCACGTGTCTCAAACGGTGCAGGAAAACATCGTCATGAAACCTTCATACCAGAGGATTCTCTTAATTCTCTGCGTGTGTGAAGTCTGCCAATCCGCATTGGGCCAGCGTGGTGGACTATTGGCCTAACCCCTCTCATTCTGAGAGGAGACTCGAGCTCAGAGCTCATTTCTTATCGATGGGGAAATATTTGACAGATATAAATTACTGTGATGCACTGACGCATAGGAATGCTTTGATATCTATACAAAATTGCTAAGATTCACGCCGCTATACAAATGCATCAATAAGTTGCTAACAGTAAAGCTAGCTCGTTTGTGTGCGCCGCCGTTAATAAACCAAATAGCAGAGTTTGTGCACAGAATTACTGTGGTTTGTGCTTATCAAGATCGCAAAATGTGCGAAGTCAGAAAACTGATGGCTCCAGTCAATAATAATACAGTTACAAGTTTAATTTTTATCCCCATTGAAAAATTTATAAATCTCTTTATATATATTTATATATCTCCTATACTCTATCTATATATCATATAAGTTTATATATCTCCTATACTCTATCTTATGCTGGTACTTTGTTTAGCAACTTTGTTTTACGTGACGATATTTGCCAGTACACTCATGTGGCACGTCGATTCTCTTTCTACAAACGCTAAAGTTTCGAAAATTTAAAAATGTATGGGAATGACATTCACTATCTACAGGTCACGTGATCAAGTTGTCCGTCGGATCTGTAATTTCCATACATTTTGTTAATTTTTGAAGCGTTAGAGTTTGTAGACAGGGATTTGACGTACCACATGGCTAGAGACAGGCTCAGAAAACACTAATTAAACTAACTAACGCTTTTAGCAATCTTATAGCCGTGAGTTTACTATTATAAGCCGCGTAAAACAACTTCGTTGCAAAAATACCTGGAATACCTGGAATTCGAAACTACCCTAGAGAGGTCGTAAACTGAAAAACATAAATATATAATGTGGTTTATTTATCTGTAACAACCGATATCCCGACCGCGGCGCAGTAATTAATTTTTCCAATTAACACAGAGCCGTATAATGAAATGAATGGTAAAGTGAAACGGGGAAATTGATCACCCATTAATGTTATTTGTTATTGGACAAAATGATCGGACCACAGATAAAGTCTAGGTCACACTGACCTATTCATGTTTCCGTTTAAGCTTACGTCGTTTTTAAATTCTTTACTAATATATCTTTACACTTGATTACAATCATGCTTCATGGAAAGCATCATGTTAAATATGTCAATCTCCTTCATCCGTCTTTATTACTCGTCAACTCATCATCCACTTCCTTTACTTACACGTCTTCTTTTACACACTCTAACCAACTTCTTTGGTTTCCTTCTTCCTTCCTCTCCTTCTGTCCTTCTGCCCTTCCACTTGCAATTTGAACATTCTTCTAGTAAAATGTTTTTCATCCCTCCGCATTACATGCCCATACCAACCTAACCTCTTACTCCTCGATTTTCTGTCACTGGCGCCACTTTCAGACTTCACATAAAATCCCTTTCACCCCTAAATTCTGATCCATACAGCAATAGTACAGGTACACCCGTTTAGTATTTTTTTATAAGTTTTTCTGTAAATTCTTTCTTTTATTTCTTGATGGATAATTCTTCACTAATCACTTTGATCAAAACAATGTTATGCCTTTTAACATTATTATATTTACATAATGTCAAAAATCGTCTAAATGAACAGATTGTCCCCAATATGATGATATAAAGATGATGATGTAAAGATATATATCGATTTGTAAGTTTATCTACAGTAATATTGAGAGCAGTGATAGCCCAGTGGATATGACCTCTGCCTCCGATTCCGGAGGGTGTGGGTTCGAATCCGGTTCAGGGCATGCACCTCCAACTTTTCAGTTGTGTGCATTTTAAGAAATTTAATATCACGTGTCTCAATCGGTGAAGGAAAACATCGTGAGGAAACCTGCATACCAGAGAATTATATTCATTCTCTGCGTGTGTGAAGTCTGCCAATCCGCATTAGGCCAGCGTGGTGGACTATTGGCCTAACCCCTCTCATTCTGAGAGGAGACTCGAGCTCAGCAGTGAGCCGAATATGGGTTGATGACGAATATTGAGAGTATAGTTATTCTTTGACGTAATGACCACGGATATTATAAGTGCAGCATGTTCTGTGGTAACGACATTAAACGCAAACTTAAATGTAATCAGAAACATCAGTGTGTCCGAGCCCTTGCACTATACCGCTAATTTCTCTTCATAATTAATAGCACGTACTAACAAAAGGGATCAGCCTATATGGTGTTTTTTATGGGTTTAATGTGCTTATGAGCCGATGGAACACCGAATACGGCACGAGTACCATGAATCCAGTTATCCATTGAATGTATAATTATGTCAAAATGTTATTTATAAATAAATAGTATATTTAGTAAGAGCTGGGCTGGATGAGTTTTTTCCTAATTTTGGATTTCAGACTCCCTGTGGGTAATAAAAAAATAAAACAAAAAAACGAGCCCGTGATGTCGGTAGACCTTATAATTTTATAAAAGCTAAAGGCATGTCAGCTGTTGATTCCACCTTAAGTTAATGATATTTTTAACCGACTTCAAAAAGGAGGAGGTTCTCAATTTGATTGGTATGCAATGATAAATACTGTTAGATGTGTTATTAGGTTATGAAAAATAAGGCGCTCAAAAGAGGAAATTTCCTCATCTCAATGTTAGTTGTGGTCAACAACGAACTTTGTTTAAACAAATAATACCTGTTATCGCCGTTTAGTATTGGAAATAGTAGTCTGTGACGGATATGACGTCGCTCGATCTCGTGTTGGTTTCAGTGTGCTCGTGGCGTTCGAGCCGTCCACATCTCTTGTTGTGTAATTCATTATGGGTTCCTTGGGATAGTCGGGGTGAGTGACTTGAGTGGAAAAGGGGAGTGTTTGATATCAGTCAAAGGATCCTTTAACCCTACACACATCGTTCACAAGTACGTGACTCCACTCAAGGTCATTCTCTGCCATTCTGAGGGTCTTCTTTCGGTTACAGTTAGATTTGTTAATTAAGTTGTCTTGACAAGTGTTGTGAATCATAACCTTTGTTCGACATTAGTTTTCTTATATTTGCAATCACCCTTTGAGTCCACTAAAATCAGAAGTGGGATAAAGAACTTGTGCCCACAAAGTAAACAAAGATAACGACGAAGTTTTAAATTACCCTAAATCAAATCGTTTTACATTTCTTTGTTAAATCTAGTATGAGAGAACATTTTTCATAAAAGAGGGTAACAAATTAATTGAGTAAAGTACACCGATGAGTTTTACATTACGGTATTATTAAATTTGAAAGTTAATAGTGTGTGAATCGTGATTCCAAATTTTAAGTATTGACGGTATAACTTTAGTATTGACGGTATTGACAGAAATTGTTTAGAAATTGTGTTCCACGGTATTCTCGATGAAATTTTGCGTTTTAATATTATGACAAGACGCGAAATGTTGCCGTATAGATTTTGTGTTAATAATTGCAACTTGTAACTGTTTGAAATTTGTGAATTTTGGTTACCGGATTAAGTAACCCTACTGTCATTTTTCGATAAAAAAGAAGCCTACACAACCTTACATACAATGGTGACTTGAACTATACATAACCCTAGATACACAAGGCCCATACACACTCATTCGATTAAAAATGAGTCATACACGACCTTCAATAGTGGTTTGTACACGCTCAAGTTGTTAGTGTAAACGCAACTGCACCAGACACGGACGCGATCCAGGGACGGATGCGCCACCAGGATGGCCGAATGTTATCGCCGTTTAGTATTGGAAATAGTAGTCTGTGACGGATATGACGTCGCTCGATCTCGTGTTGGTTTCAGTGTGCTCGTGGCGTTCGAGCCGTCCACATCTCTTGTTGTGTAATTCATTATGGGTTCCTTGGGATAGTCGGGGAGAGTGACTTGAGTGGAAAAGGGGAGTGTTTGATATCAGTCAAAGGATCCTTTAACCCTACACACATCGTTCACAAGTACGTGACTCCACTCAAGGTCATTCTCTGCCATTCTGAGGGTCTTCTTTCGGTTACAGTTTGATTTGTTAATTAAGTTGTCTTGACAAGTGTTGTGAATCATAACCTTTGTTCGACATTAGTTTTCTTATATTTGCAATCACCCTTTGAGTCCACTAAAATAAATAAATATCGTCTACAATGTCGAGTTCTGAGTTCAGGAAGTGTAAAACCTATAAATATACATAAATATTGGAATTATAGATAAAATTGTTAAAATAAAATTTATTACATTAAAAACATACCTACCAACAATGATATTTTTATAATATAGATCGGTTACGCGCACACATGCGCTCAGTGTAGCCTATTTATTATTCGGATCACTTTTTGCGGTGATTTTGTAGGGACGTAACCGATCTATATTATAAAAATATCATTGTTGGTAGGTATGTTTTTAATATAATAACATTAAATATACGGTAAGCGGACAAATCTATCGTACTCGACGTAGGTTGGCTACGCTACTGTAGGCAGTGTTGGAGTTTATTTGGATTTTGGTAGCTGGGAGTTAGCAGGTAACAAAACTCCAAACCCTAAACAGTTCAAGTCAAAAGCGTATTTTTTTAAATCATATTCAGATACAGGGTATAAGACAATACATTATAGGATTTATTACGGTTGTTCTGGTACTTATAGGCTTGATCTATCAACTGTCATTAATTCGTACTTTGTTTTCTTTTTATTATTTGTAATTTGTAAATTAATTTGTAAGATTTGTTACAAATTAATTTTTTGACCTTTGCACGCCAACTATGGCAGGATATGTGTTTAAAAATAATATAAAAGACCTATGTAAATGTACCATATTCTGGCTAAATAAAAATTGATTGATTGATTAATTGATTAATTGTCTAACCAATCTTTTAAAAACACTGTGTTTCTTATCGATAACATTTAAAATTAGAATAAAATGATACAATTAATTTCATACTTGGTGCTCGAGTAACACTTGTGAAGTTTTTTGTGTCATTCGTTCGTGTCACCCCAATTTTTTGCCATGTGTTGCCGCAGGGTTAGGTCTGTCACATGCATAGAGTAGACTGTCATGCAAAGACGCGATTACATAATTATAATATCGAAAAAAATGAATAATATCTAACATCTAAGGTGATGTCAACGATCAACGTTTTGCAAAAATACAATTTTTGTGTTTAAATCAATCGTGTTCGACAAACAATCTGATGATTTTCTTTGTTTAATGTGTTTGTCAATTGCTTAGTGAAAAAATCAACTTTGACGAGAACATTTGTCAAACTTGTTTTATCGTTTTTAGGCTATAGCAATTATAGCCTAATATACCATAATAACTATTGCCTTATCAAGTATCATCTCGCAGGGTTCATTTCTTAATTGATTTAAATATTGGATAGAAGCAGGCGTTACTTTGCGGAAGTTCATCATGATTATATAATGATTTATTTATTTTGCTATCATCCGCGAAAATTCGGCGAACCCATGCGACAACGTCACCCAGGTCCGACAAAATACTCTCTACGTACGTTTCACCCTGAAACCGGAGCGTCCTCAGAAGATGTTGACTCTACAACGTGCAATTGCACGTTAGAGAGTATTTTGTCGGACCTGGGTGACGTTGTCGCATGGGTTCGCCGAATTTTCGCGGATGATAGCAAAATAAATAAATCATTATATAATTGATTTAAGACAATAATATATTTAATACATAGAATTAAAAATACATAAGTACATACTTAAACTCAAAATAAGATGAATTTTATTTGCTTACATATGATCCTGAACATTTTGCTCGAATATTAATAGCAAAATGAAACTGCTAGCGATTTTATGTTTAAGATCTTCTGAATGAGCACTTAAATATTTATAACTGATACGGTCAATATTTATACAAAATAATTGGCTTATAAATAATAATTATTATTATACATATTACGCACTTCGCGTTCTCTGGGTATTAAGTACTCTGTAAAACTTTATGGGAATACATGAAATGATCGGTCTTTGAAAATGGCGTAGTCAAATATTGGTCAGAGGCAATAAAAACCTCCTTTTATCTATTACTGGGTTATGGGCACCATAAAAATATATCCGAGAGAATAACTGTCACGATTATGGCGATATACCACTATGAATGGCGGATAACGGAAAATTTAAAAATAAAAAGTTTCGCAGTCGGTAGGATTCGAACCTACGCTCCCAGAGGGAATCTGATTTCTAGTCAGACGCCTTAACCGCTCGGCCACGACTGCTACGGAAGCTCTGCCGAAATTATAAATCATACGCCGGCCGTGAGAGGTGAACTAAAAAAACGTCATAGATTGTATTATTAATAGATGAGCGAAATAATGTTTTTGACCTTCCATATCACTTATAGAAAATATTACAGTAGCGACTATATTAAAGACCGGGTAAGATTATATTTACAGCTACACATACTATTTACATCTACATTACTATTCATTATGACCTGTATTGGAGTAGCTGAATTATGTTATTGCGTTTTTATCTAACCTGTTTTAGATACGGAATTTTACCAAGCGCTTCGCGCACAGAGAAACTTAGTATTTTTACCCTCCAAGTCATCCGTAAAATTTCCCTTTAAGTAACTTTTGAGTACAAGCGTTCGAGGCATGTTAAGCTCTTCTAGCGGCGTTCTTAGCTCAAAAGTTCAAAAAAATATCTATCAATTTAAGTTGATCAATTTTTTTTAAATCTTACATCATGAATATTTCAACTAAATCACATTACTTAACTGTTTTTATTGTTAAAATAATAATAGTTAGTATTGCTATTAACAGCTTTAAGACAAAAAGGAGACAATTCAATGAAAAGAAAAAAAATTGCGAGGAAAATAGTAGTAGGTTAGATCAAGGTCAAGCGCGAGCCTATTCGATATAAAAATAGGTAAAATCTTTTTCTTATACAAAACGTCTGTCGGGGTAGCTACGAGCAATAGTAAAATATTTATAAAAAAATCAGATAATTATGTATTTTATTTCACATTTTGCGATTCGTTTTTATTAAATCTATGCAACGATTTCTACACGATATCGTACCGTAACGCTAAATCGCTTGGCGATAGGTAGGATGGTAACTAACTACGGCCGAAACCTACCACCAGCCAGACCTGGACCAATTAAGAAAACGTCAATCGGCCCAGCCTGGGATTGAAGCCAGGATTTGGTCTTGTAAATCCACCACGCATACCACTGCTCCACCGGAGGCCGTAAAATATACTGATATATTATAAAAATATACTGATATCTTAAGTAATAAGTTCAAAAGTTTAATTTATCGCCATACTCGTGAAAATATAAAACTGCACAATGTCTCTTCCTCTGACAAGTAATAAATTCTAAAATAGTGATATGAAATATAAATATATGTATATATTTTATAATAATACTTACAACTCACTTAGTTTTAAAACTCAACGAACAAGGTCAGGTTTATCAGCATTTTAATCCCACCATTATAAATTAACTAGTTTTATCGACACTTTATCATTGTATAGGCACTTATTAGTTCTTAAGCAATTCGTGATATTATCAATACAGTGCAACCTTAATATAACGTACCTCAATATAACGACTTCCTCGATTTAACAAATTTTTCGTAATCCCCTTGAATTGTCCATAAGAGTCAATATAAAATATACCTTTACATTGCGAACATTCTTTGCGTACAACCTCTTTATAACGAATTTTCAACTATCAAGAAAAAGTATTCATACCTCTAATTAACGAATTTTGCCAACCCAAAACCTTTATATAAAGTTTCTACCAATAATATAACTCTTAATCTTATAATGTGATTCATGTCTCGACATGTTTCGAAACGCTTTTGTTTGTAAAGTAACTTGTAAAGTTGCTGACATCGTCACATCTGTGTTGCCAGTTACTGATGCAGAAGCGGATGAAGACGAGGAAGAAGAGGGTGAAATTGATGAGCATAACTTCACAATAAAAGATGCTTATAATGCTTTGAATACAATAAAATCTGTATTTCTCAAAAAGGGAGGTTTGAGTGACGATGTAGTGAAATCCATCACGAAATTAGATTGCGCTTTGGATGTCATAACTCATACCGGTGGTAAACAGACAACTATCAATGACTTTTTTTCTAATAAATGAAAAAAATTGAGATTAAGCTACTATGTATAACCACTTCTTAATTCTTTTTGATTATTAATGTAAGAAAAAAAAATTATTATTGTTTTTAAATACATAGCAAATACATTATAGTAATTTGATAAAAATGTGTTATCATTTATTAGTAGATGTTGTTCGCTATAACAAGATAAGTACGTAATATTGAGGTGAATAAAACTATTCTTTTACCTCTTTATAACGAATTTTAGACCAATCTAACCTCAACATAACAAACCTCAGTTCAACGAATTACTTGATATTACGAATATTTTCTTGTTCCCCTCCGATTTGTTATATCGAGGTTGCACTGTATATGCATAAAATTATCAATGTAAGAGCTGATATGTAACCCCTTTCAAATTCAAGACCGTCTTAAAACAAACTTGATTAATATAATATGCAACCAGTTTTTTTAATTAAAATCAAATATTTGGATGACGAATTATGTATTTACATAACTAAATTTTCTCGTATAATTTAGTGTTACAAAACTAAAATATATTTATTTTGAAATATACATACATTACTTATTGGCTGGCTTAATAATTATTTATTTTTAAATTATGCATCATATTAGGTTATTATCTGCTTTTTAATCTTTGATAAATTATTAAGTGGTCATTTCTAGTGGTGCAAAGTTTTGGGTAAGAATTTCGCCACATTGCATCGAGGCGCCGTGGCTTAGTTGGTTAAAGCGCCTGTCTAGTAAACAGGAGATCGCGAGTTCGAATCTCGCCGGGGCCTGAGTGGGTTTACTTTTAGTGAAAAATAGTTTTTTTTATTTGCTTTTTTTTCATTTATTTGGTGAGAAGTCGTAGTCCTTTAAGCATAAAGACCCGGATTCGTGGAACATGCTTACTAATACAAACATCAAGCTAATTCTCCGTCCGTCAAAAATCTGCTACAAAAATTTATTTTTGGGTGAGAACTTATTTTTTAACTCACGTCATCAGAATAGTCTCAGAATGACTCATACATCCATATATTCTGTGTATTTTACATTACAGTAAAAGCTCATTATTTGCGGGAGATATGTTCTCTAAATGTGTTTCGAATACAGAAACCGTGAATATGGAATGGTATTTTATATGGGATTTTATGGGATACGTTCTTATGTGACAAAATAAAAATATACATAGTATAAAGAAAAAACAATTAATTGAAGTTTTGATTTAACTATTATCTTCAGTCTTAGACAATGGTTTGAACTTTTTCTTATTGTGCAAGTTAAAGCAGATATTACGTCAGTCTCGTCAGTCAGATCCGCGAATAACAAAACATTTAGCCGCGAATATAGGAATGGGGTCGCAATTTTTTAATCCGCGAATAGTGAAAACGTGAATAAAGGAAGCGTGAATAAGGAGCTTTTACTGTATTTTAAATAAATCTACCTATAGTTACTCGTATATACTAATACTATAAAGAGGAAAGATTTGTTTGTTTGCATTGAATCCGAAATCCGGCACCGAAACTACTGAACCGATTTCAAAAACTGTTGGGAAGCTACACTAAACAATCCCCAAGTGCTATAAGCTATATTATATTCCCATATTCTTACGGGAACGGGAACCACGCGGGTGAAACCGCGCGGCGTCTGCTAGTATGTTAATAAGTACCTTTGGTTCGGTTTTTTTTTTTTTTTTTTATTCTTTACAAGTTAGCCCTTGACTACAATCTCACCTGATGGTAAGTGATGATGTAGTCTAAGATGGAAGCGGGCTAACTTGTTAGGAGGAGGATGAAAATCCACACCCCTTTCGGTTTCTACACGGCATCGTACCGGAACGCTAAATCGCTTGGCGGTCTTTGCCGGTAGGGTGGTAACTAGCCACGGCCGAAGCCTCCCACCAGCCAGACCTGGACAAATTAAGAAAATCTCAATCTGCCCAGCCGGGGATCGAACCCAGGACCTCAGTCTTGTATATCCACCGCGCATACCACTGCGCCACGGAGGCCGTCAAAATTCCACTATACATCTATCTACAGGCAGTAGTAGGTACGTAAGTATTTATGTATCTATTTAATCGTTGTCCATGTTTGCACTAAAATCTAGATACATACCGCAGCAGATTCGCCTGTAATCCACAAAGCACAGGGGATTTGATACGCATTTCCAAATTCCACCAATTCCCGCGAAATCCGAATCAAGTTTAACTCAGATTAGGGTGCACTAAAGCGAACCGATCGACATTTATTTCTGTACTAGCGGACGGCCGCGATTTCGTCCGTTCTTAGACCTCTTTAATCCAGCCCTTACAGTAGTATCGCTGTAAAAATGGAGTAACTTCTCCCGTTTTCCCAACATTTCCCTTCACTGCTCTGCTCCTATTGATCGTAGCGTGATGAAAAGTATACTATAACCTGCCCAGGAGTATGAAGAATAGTTGTACCAAGTTCCATTAAAATCCATAATAATGGAATATATTCTATAAGAATAGTTCTATAAGTAAGTAATTCTATAAATACACACGCAGTACATGTACATTGTACAGGTTCAGGTACAGGCTATTGCTATATCAAGAAGAATGTCTATTGAAATTTTTGCTTCTGGCATTAATGAATATTTCCTAAAATATAAACAAAGCTTACTAATTAATCAGTCCATCCCTCAAGGTGCCGTGTTGTTTTCATCGCGGACCACGCTAAATTAGCTTTCTTCCAGGCAAATAGCCGTGAAGGATACACCCTGTAGGTTGGCACCCCTGGGGACGAGACACACTTGTTCGGTTGCGTTTAAATACACAAATTCATCCGCATTCATTAATTTATTTTTGTTTTCAGAGAAATTGTTTCTCTACATCTTATTCCAATTAAACAAAATCTATTATGTTGCCTCAGGCTTACGAATCGCATGAATATCGTTAAGTGTTGGAGTGTGAAATAATAGACACACAGATATTTTTTGTCTTCGTTGCTTATTGTAAATTTAGGTTATTATAGAAATTATCATAAATTATTAAAATAAATGATGTAAAATAATAAATATGAATGTGTTGAACATCGTGAAAAAATTTAGCTAGTTTACTATAACACTAGTGGACGTCTGCGATTCTTCCGCGTGGAATTCAGTTTTTCACAAATCCCGCGGGTATCATGGATTTTTTCGGGATGAAAAGTAAAAAAAGCCTGTGTGTTAATACAGAGTAAAATCTATTAAAATCGGTTCTGTAGTTGCGGCGATAAATGAATAAACTTAACTTTCGCGTTTATAATATTATAGTAGGATATTCATCTAGAAAATGTTGAATAGTAGTATGGTACCAATAGCAAAGATTTACAGAATAGAGCCATTATAATTATGAGTAAGTTATCATACTGATTTACCACTGATTCACCAGGTTAATTGACTATCTTTGACGTATGCTAGTTGACAATACGAAATCGAGATTCTATGTAACAAATGTCATCCGGTGTTTACTGGATATCATACAGTAGGTGGTAGGTAGATGAAGATGACATACATCTCAAATGATTTGATGTTTATTATAATAGGTTTATTGATAATCCAGACCAAAAATAGTGAATGGGTCAGCTGAGCTTTGTACAAAATGAGCTCAATAAATACAACAAGACGTGTTAGCCCAGTGGATATGACCTCGGCCTCCAATTCCGGAGGGTGTGGGTTCGAATCTGGTCCCGGGCATGCACCTCCAACTTTACAGTTGTGTGCATTTTAAGAAATTAAATATCACGTGTCTCAAGTGTCTCAAACGGTGAAGAAAAACATCAAATCAAAAAATCAAAAATCAAAAACCTGCATACCAGAGAATTTTCTTAATTTTCTGCGTGTGTGAAGTCTACCAATCCGCATTGGGCCAGCGTGGTGGACTAAGGCCTAATCCCTCTCATTCTGAGAGGAGACCTGAACTCAGCAGTGAGCCGAATATGGGTTGATAACGATGAAATACAACAAATGAGTAATTAACATAAAAATGCGTAATATTATCGTCTTGGAAATCGCGGGCGTATATTGTGGGGTAGGTAAATGTGTTACGTCCCCCGGGAAGTGTTCTCAGAGTTCGTAGGCAAGGGTTAAAACGTGAATATTAAACAGCGCCCGCTTATCGGCTGCGATGAGAATCCAAATTAAACACAATTTGTGGTTTGTAGCTTTTCGACCGAAAATTGTTTGAAATTAAATTATAATTTTATGCTCAGATTTTCCGTGGTAAATATGCAAAGTTTGTTTGAATTTTCCCATCGAGTGTACAGTGGTATTTATTTATTTTGATATTGCTATTTATATTAATTGCTTATTTAATATTTATGCTACACGTTTCAATTAGTGTATTTGGTATTATTGACGCGGATTTAAAAAATATTTTAATTTAGTTGTAAAATTGATAAGGTATAGATTTTAGGCAGAATAAGAGGTAACCTTGTCGGAAATTTAGAGAAGACATACCAATTTGTTATTAGTGAAGTCTGGAAGCTGGATTGAAAGGAAAACTCCCCCGTCACCATAGTTCGCTACGATCATAATTTTCTCCAAAAATAACACACCAAGTTTGGTTACGAAAAAATATTTTTATCCTAGACCAAAGGACTATAAGTGAAAAGCCATCCATATTTAAACTGAAGTCCGGTTAATTATTCCCAAAATAGTAAACAAAACTATTTTCAGCAGACTATTGAGATTTTATCATTCCGGATTTTCAGTCAACGATAAAACTCAATCGTAAGGAAGATGGACGGAATCAACTGTAGTAGGAGGAAATACAAACAGAGCTCATAACTCATAATCATTTCAATGGCACCACCATGCCACTCAGCGACCGCTAACTCGAGGATTACTTAAGATAATAAATTGGTGTCAAAAATACCACTTACATGTCACTGACCCCCCTGCTCCATACTCGGTAATGGCTACGCAATTAGTTTAATCACCTCCTGCGAGTGCCCGCCTAAGCGAGCGACCATAGACTCTGCCTCTATTATATCGTCCGATATTTGAACATGTAACGATACGGCTACGATATTTAATCGTGTAACGATACGGGTACGATATTTAATCGTGTAACGATAAAGATGCGATATTTCATTATTAAGACGATCATTATTAAGACTTGTTATATGGAGTCCTATCTTTGTATGTCCAATGGACAAATTAATAAAAGTAGTAAGTACAGTTTAGGATTTTGCAAGATCTCAAGAGAGCCCAAAAGTGTTTTGTGAAGTCTACCTGTAATAAACGAATTGGGTAAGGAATTCATCTTACGTGTATATAGGCAGATTACATGTGGAGAAAACCCTTGGCAAGTTCTTTATTAGCATCCTTCCAGCGGTCATATTTTTTTTTTTTCTGTCTGAGTAGGTGCCGATAGCTCCCTGCGGAACCACTACGGCGTCACCGGGGGGGTTGGGCGAGCGCAGAAGCATCGACTGATGTGACCCGAAGGCTGAAAGAAAGATAGAGGACGGAACGGCTCTCTAAGGGCGTCTCCTATGAGACTCGGACCTCGGCTTAGAAGGCCATTCTGGAGGAGGTAACCGTGATCTGAGTGAATCAGTCCGGACGCCCCCAAGATCGTGAGTTAGAAAACCCACGTCCGGGTGACGTTAGATGTCGGGGACCTCGTCTTCGCCGGCGAAGACGCTGTGTAGCTTGTGATTGTGTTACCTGGGAAGCATTGTCGGTTGTTATGTCATCGTTTGGATCGTAAAGGATGTCATCGTCTGGATCGTAAAGGATGCGGTCATATTAGTATAAGTATATTTCTAGATACAATTTAAAAATTAAAGATTCAAGTACTAGAGAACGTTGTTACTATAATAATTAACCATTTTCCAAGATGAAATTTAATCGTGTCATTAGAGTCCTACTAATGACACAATTAAAATGAATGTGACTAAGTTTTTATAAAAACATCCACTTAGAAATAGTCCGCTGAATAATAATAGTATTAGCAAAATCTGTACGGTTTAAAATTTGAAGATTTTACTATGGAGAGTAGAAGTGAATCCTTCTAATTTAACACTTTTCAGAGCCATTTTTTTCATATTAATCTTAGATGGAAGCTAACTAACTTGTTTGGAGTTGGTTGAAAATCCACACCCCTTTCGGTTTCTACACGACATCGTACTGGAACGCTAAATCGCTTTGTAGTCGTCTTTACCGGTAAAGTGGTAACAAGCCGCAACCGATGCCTCCCACCAGTCAACCTTCCAACCACCCTTTATATAGCATGTAAAAATTATCGTTTCAATATCGCCAACAGAAAGAACACCTGCCTCCCCACAATGTACTCGTGTCTCGTAGCAACTATTGTCAGCAAATGAAAGACTGTCATTTGTTGCTGAACTAACTCCTTTATCCGAGCTTCCGAAGCTTCATACATAAGTAATTAACCGTGCGTTTGGCTTTGTCCTCAGCGAGGCAACATTGTATTCTTGTATTCGTATTTCGTAGTTTACAGGCTGATAGGTGACTTTGTTTTATACATTGCGTCTTCCGAAAAAATGGGGAAAGTTTTACGACTAATTGTAGGCATCTACTCATAATGTATTTACCTTATAGAATAAGGTAATCTACTTAAATATTATTATTGTTATCAATATTTTTCTTTTCAGTAAAAAACACTTATTTTTTTCGAAATTAATATTGAAAATAAAAAATTATTATAAAAACAAAAAACCCGACTGCTTAATGAACTGAAAAGAGAAAAACAAGTAGGTATCACAATATCGGTATAAAGTTCTGACTAAATTCTTTATGTTGCCGCATGCGGTTGCAAACATTGGTATTTCATTATTTGCCCGTAAGAAAGTATTTGTCCTCGCCTGGAACTGTTTTCCCAGGAGGCAAAGATGCAAATTCGTTTTCAGAAAGTGTGTTTTAAGTGGGTTTCCTCGCAAATGTGCTATAAAACGTCGTATGACATACGTGCGCTTTGATAATTACAGCCTCTGCTTACTACAGCTCTCGCATTTGGCTGAGCTGCAATATAGCCTTAGCTATAATTTTCTATTTACCGCACTCATTTCAAGTTATTATATATATAGTCAAACAGTTTCAGTCATTTTAAATTATTTATAACATAAATATGGATTCAAAAAGAATATGGACCAAGTTCCAGAGATATCAATCGCATCAGAGTAAGAAATAACTTCATCTGAGAGTCCACTCAGCATTCGGCTCACGTCGACGATATCGAGCGGCCTACAACGGGCAGATGGGCGCACCTCTGCTTCCACCATCTTGTTTACTGATAACAATTTAATAAAAGTAGTAGTAGAGCTCTTTGTGACATAGCTCGTCCTGGAAAATACAGCCACCATGTTTTGGTTTAAAGGTTATGGGTGCCAGTTAAATTACAGGGACATGATCACATAAGGTTTACTTTTGCCTCAGAATGACCTACAGCTGGCAGATGGGCGCACCTACTGCTTCCACCGTTTTATTCACCGACAGCAATGCGATAAAAGTAGTAGAGCTCTTTGTGACATAGGTCGTCCTGGGAAATACAACCACTGTGAATATTATCTTTCATTTATTTCTTATCATTAATAAATAACAGATGAGAGTATATATTTCTATTATCAGATCTTAGTTTATTGTACTTAGTTTATGGTACTTGAAGGTACCTACGACGTCTAAGTCAAAGTCAAAGTCAAAATTCATTTATTTCAAATAGGCTTAGTTTACAAGCTCTTTCGAAACGTCAGGTAATAATATTAAACTTAAGATACACTATAACTATTCAGATTCCGAATATAATGGGACTAGACTAATATAACAATTGACATAATATAATTAGTTCATTAAATTGCATATCGAAGCTTTAATTGATACATGCAGTCCCTCTCATCTATATTCAAATTGAAGGCTCGCGCCGCCACCGGCAAATAGATTCGATTAAATTCGTGCAATGTGAGTACGTCAGAGCTTGATTGGTAATGGGATATGAGTTCAGAAGTTATGTTTCATGCTTCATTAACATGTAACTTCTTGCTTTTCCTTCCTTATCAAAAATGACGCTGAGGGACTGATGGTTTAGTACGATCACCAATTTCTTCGAGAAAAAAATCTTTATAATATTAATAGCACCAGCACCTGAGTGCTGCTGGAATGGCGACTATAAAACGCAGTGTTGGTCGACCCCCCATCAGGTGGACTAACGACATCAAGCTAGTCGCAGGGATTCGCTACATTCAGGCGGCTCAGATTGTGATGGTTAGTAGGCTCTACAAAAGCCTTATGTCCTACAGTCCAGTGACTCCTTGCAACGTGCTTGATGTTTTCGGTCCAACTAGTGCGGGGTCGCCTTTTCAGCACTGGAAAGCGCAGTGTTGGTTGATCATGTATGTGCGATCATCATGCATGTGTTATGCACTTGCACTCAGCGACGTACCCCAGGTGCAAGGCCCTCGAGCTCAGAGGGCCCTCGGATTCTTACCAGAAAATCTCGGTCGGACTGAACTTTCACCCCCATTTTCAAAATAAATATGACACTTACACTGTGCTAAAAGAAAAAAAAAGTGTAAACGAAATCGAGGCGAGTGAAGTTGTAGTCGTCAGTTGTTTTAATATAATAATAGTCTTTTGTAGTCTATTGTGTCCGTTAGTCTTTTGTAGTCTATTGTAGTCCTGCGTAGGATCGGTATGCCGTGGTCACTGGCACTGCGACTGCATCTGTGGGTGCACGCGCGACACTTCGCTTATCTGCTATTTCCACGAAACCTGGCTCTGTTTCCATTGTTTTCGAACGGTAACATTTTTGTACAGTCACGATTGTACTTATTTTTGCAGTTATATAACGAGCGACTTAAGTAATATAGTGTATCGACTGCTTTTGCGTTTACTTAAATCGCCGTACAAAAGTTGTACCGAATGTTATACATATAGACATATTTATAAAAATAAAAAGAAAAATGTGAGCCGTCACGGGACGCCTGGCAAATCTGAAACATCGACAATATTTTGTAAAAGTTAAACAACACTGTATACACTACGGAGTATACACTATAGGTATCTGAGGTCTGTGTAGCGAGAGAGATGGCTTAGCGCCGGATCGAGTGGGAGAGAATCGCACAGAAGATTGCGCACGGCGACGCGTCGCCACACCGTACACACTACTGTATTTAGACTGTATATATACCATTATATAGCACGTGTCGCCACGACATGCGTCGCCACGCCAGAAATCGGTTTGACGTGCGGCTATAGATGTTTCACAAGCGGGGCAGCGATATTTTATACTAGAGATATGGCTATAGCGCGTCAAAACTGAGGCGGACAAAAGTGGTTTAACACAATAAAAAAAATTTATTGTCTTAATTTCATTTAGTCGCATTGTAACAACGAAAGTTATTTAAAAAATAAAACCTAAATATTGTCTACCATGTCCAGTTGTGTGTTTCGGAAGTGTTATAAATATAAATACATAAATATAATAATGTAAGTAAATACAAAATTGTTCACTGACGCTGACTGGAGTAGCTAAATTCGGATCACTTATTGTGGTGACTTTTGAAATTTTTACCAAAAATCAAGTTTCCCGTATGACAATGGAGCCGCGCCGTTCTAGTTACAATAGGGCTCGTTACAGCGAGCAGATTTACGATGACCAGCGAAGCAACAGAACAATGCGACTTGTTATCGCCAGTGAAAATATTTATTTTATTCCACTGATTCCGCAGCTATTTGCGCCCATGCTCATTGCTCTGCGCCCACTGAGCGATGTTTAGAATATCTTTGGCATAGTGGGCGGAGAGATGATGTGTTATACTAGGTAACGACATTCAAATTAGACTGTGATATTTTTAAAATGCTTTTAAATATGACTAATCATCATCATCATCATCATTATCAATCCATATTCGGCTCACTGCTGAGCTGGAGTCTCCTCTCAGAATGACTGGGGTTAGGCCAATAGTCCACCACGCTGGCACAATGCGGATTGGCAGACTTCACACACGCAGAGAATTAGGAAAATTCTCTGGTATATGCAGGTTTCCTCACGATGATTTTGACACGTGATATTTAATTTCTTACAACTGAAAAATAATGTGACTAATATTCTCTTCTATTCTGCAGCAAAGCTATAATATTAGTATAGGTACGACAACAATATTCAAATCGGAACGGATCGAACCCTAGAACTTGCATGTTTGTATCCAGCTGCTTAACTATAAGGTACTGACTGTGTTATTTATATTTTGATGTATTACCTCGGTTTCTACTTTTTTATTCCCGGAATAATTTGTATAATAAAATTAACAAATAAATTGAATATAAAATAGTACATGGCTGGACGAAATAATGATGGTGTTTAAGGTTTGACGTGTCTGGCTGTGGTTGCGTAGCTTCAATATTAATCGATTTTTAGTTTGAAAGTTGACGTAATTGAGATGGTTTTAAGAAGATATATACATACTATGAAAATCTGATAAGCCAACCCCAAGAATATATACTGTATATATTATATTTAAAAGAATTTCAGACAAAAAAATCGTTATTCTAGCTGTTACTCATACTCGTACATAGGTAATCCATAAATTGTCAAGGATTGAGGTGCAAAATTTCATTTTTTTTTATACATCTACTTCATCATTATCAACCCATATTCGGCTCACTGCTGAGCTCGAGTCTCCTCTCAGAATGAGAGGGGTTAGGCCGATAGTCCACCACGCTGGCCCAATGCGAATTTGCAGACACACGCAGAGAATTGAGAAAATTCTCTGGTATGCAGGTTTCCTCACGATGTTTTTCCTTCACCGTTTGAGACACATGATATTTAATTTTTTAAAATGCACACAACTGAAAAGTTGGAGGTGCATGCCAAGACCGAATTCGAACCCACACCTTCCGGGTTCGGAGGCTGAGGTATCCACTGGGCTAACACGGCACTATATACATATACTTATAATATTATGTTTATTACTTTTTTAATGCTTTGAATGCTTAGTGTACACAAAACATTTTAATGACCCGACCCACATAACGGGTAACTCAATTATTTGGCACGAAATGTTGAACATAATCAAATTTTCCAACCCCGCGCACGCGTCAGTTCAAACCCACTCGAAATTACTTGAACGTACTACGAGATATTCATAATTTGATTTTAATCCGATAAAAGAGTGCTTCTAACTCGATAAATAACATGAACCGAGCTTTGTTTGTGCCGAATAATGTGATTCGAGCCCATCCGATTGCAATTTGTAATAATTTTAATGTATTTTCACAGTTTGGTAAGCTTGCAGTTGGGTAACGAGTGTCACAAAGAAAATTAATTTAATTAAATAATCTAGAAACCTGACTGCGTTAAAATTAATGGGATGTCTGAGACAAAATATCCTATTCATTTCATAAACTGACATGTAATGACACCTTTTATTTAAATCCATCAAACAGCGTATGAAATAGAGCGCGCTCAAAACAAGTAGGTATAGATACCGTTTAAAAAATTTTAAAATAGTAAATATTAAATTAGGTAATTATTTTTTAGTTAATCTTAAATATAGGGTTGCTTAAACTTTTAAGCAATGGAAAATTCGGCAAATAGTACAATTGACTTTATGTAAGCCTCAGTGTGAACTGAGACGAAACTAATGAAACCATACGTAATATTTTGAAAGCAAACGGTTTAAACGGTAGATAGGTGAATGAGACATGCGAGCATCTACCTAACTAGTCTACGTACATCCGAAAAACACAACCCACCTTCACGGTGTTACTCGTCGTAACCGAACTGTATGATTGATACACTGTGGTGTCTGTGTAATGGTTGTAGGGCACGTATTGTATTGTGTCCACTACCACAGTAAAGATATTACAAGCAGTATAGTAACTCGGCCGTATTTTTGAAATAAATACCTACAGCCGCGCGGTACGTAAACATGTGATAGGGCTGCCCGCCTGCAGAATTTTAATTACATTTGCTAACTTTGTGTTTCCACTTAGTTTTATGATTGTAAATAAACTTTTATATAAACAAATAAAATACTTTGTAAATTGTAGTAAAATGGGAAGTGATAAATAAAAATGCGTGTTTTTTGATTGGTTGATTTAATTAAGGCTGATACTAGACCTAATTCAGTCACCACCCATCTATACTACAGCCTTTCTTGATGAGTACTGTTTACCAACAAACAATTTCCCCTAGATTTCTCTAGGATGCCATTATCAGATCCTGACATGAAAAAAATGGGACTAACCTGAAAGAATACTCATCCAAACAAAAAAGAAACGGTTTACAAATGACGGAAATATCGCTGTAAATACGATACGATGCTTTTTGGAAGTCGGTTAAAATTCTTGTCACCAATGCCAAGCTGAGCAAAAGTTTTATGAGCTTGCACATTAAAGCGCATAAAATCCGCCATTTTGATTTTTTAAGAACTAAGTTACCCAGTGACACTCGGCCTATCTGGACGAGTCTAATGACATATCATTTATCAGTATGTGTGCTTGGCAAATTTGTTCGTAACACTTCCGAAGGTCGGCGCGTTCCGGGAGGGGGGTAACGATGCCCAGCTCGTACGACTTCACACCCGCGCAGTCCTTTCCTCCCATCGCCCGCATACAACAACAAGTCATAACATACTCCTCCTTTGGGCTTCGCCGCAGTCGGGTAACAAAACACAAATACTCCGAGCACAGACACACAAAACATTGTACAAGCAGTCGAGGTTTTAACACAAGCTTATCGTACCTACTGTATCGTGATTCATGAACCTATTTCAATCGTGTTAATCACTTTCCTTTACTCTATTCACTTTATTTACTAATCCAGATACCTACCTTTATTCTGGAGATAAAAGGAAATACCTTATCCATTAAAAAATACAAGATTATGTATCTACCTACTAATAAGTAAATATATTTTAAAGTCTTACCTTTCAGAGTTTCCAGGTAACTTAATAAAAGTTATCTCTGGATGGGATAATTTTGAATTCATGCATCCAAAAACGGCACAGTATTTCCTACTGGTCATAATTAAAAAAATCTAATACTATTAATACACTTTACTCTGTTAATACACCGTGCGTTTGTTCGTCACCGCGGCACAGTCGCGACTGTCTTCACCCTACGATCACCCCATGTTCGAGGTGCGTAGGTATAGCTCGCGTTTCGACCTCTAGTATGAAGTCCAACTACTGGTTGTAATATCTTTACTGTGCCACTACCCCGTACACCGACTGTAACTATAATTGCGAAGTTATTTATTGGCACTCCGCGGGAGATAATCTACATGAACGTTTTCTAACGCTTAAATAAATTCGTAGTTGTAGAATTATATTTAGTTATTATTATTATAGCGACGCAACCCCCGTACCTTCTTCAGTGTGGAATAATTTATTATGAAAAACTTTTGAAATGCTTAAAAAGTTTTGTCCGTATATTATCGATTTTCTAACCTATCGGGCGGGTTTTCTCTCTTTCACCTGATGGTAAGTGATGATGCAATCTAAGATGGAAGCGGGCTAACTTGGTAGGAGGAGAATGAAAATCCACACCCCTTTTGGTTTCTACACGACATCGTACCGGAACGCTAAATCGCTTGGCGGTACGTCTTTGCCGCTAGGGTAGTAACTAAGCCCCCATCAGCCGTACCTGGACCAATTAAGAAAACCTAAATCGGCCCAGCTAATTCCAATGGGTTAATCACATGTTTATTTCAATTTCTTAATTTCACCATCCTAGATAAAAGATTTTTTTGCTAGTCTATACTAATATGAGATAGGGGTACGGGTGGGATAGGGGTAGGAAAGGGATAGGGTACGGGGAGGATAGGGGTAGGATGGGGGTAGGGTGTAGGTAAGGTAGGGGTAGGGTGGGGGTAGGGGTAGGGTAGGGTAGGATAGGGGTAGGGTAGATGTAGGGGTTGGATAGGGTAGGGTTGGGGTAGTGGTAGGGTAGGAGTAGGGTAGGGTAGGGGTAGTAGTAAAGTTGACATCGAAATTTACGCGGACGAAGTCGCGGGCGTCCGCTAGTTATCATATAATTTCACATTATTTCCAAACGTAACACGATTATTATTTTTAAGTCAAAATAAACATTAACTTCGTATTTACAGTATAGTCGATTGTTGTTAATTATTTTCAGCAAGATATATTAATAATTGAGCCGCCAACATGACATTTGTTTTCTTTTTTTTTCGTGTTGCTACTAATGAAAAATTATAATGCTGTTTTTATATATTATGTTATAATGCCCTCATTTAATTATATAATAATTATAAATACATTTTATTCTGTGGTGATAATACTTTGTCTGAGATATCTTTGAAAAAATAGTTAGTCTATGGTCGAGAAAATGTGAAATGTCTTGGAATATATCACGAATAAGTTGAATAAACAATTGATAACTTCTTAATAAGTAAATATATGTTTGTGATAGTTATTAAACAAGTTTTAAACCGATATGTAGAATACAAATTATGATCAGTCAGCTGTCTTTTATTAGCAGATATAAAACTGCATCGTGCAAAATATTTAATGGTTCACACGACACGTTTGTACAGTTTAATTTACTGTATTATAAAAACAATATAAATTATGTCACGCTCAAAATACCGTGAGACGCGAATTAAGAACATATTTATATTTCCCGAAGCACATGTTCAAGCGACTATTATTTATGTCCATATAATTGTCACAGAGCTAGCTTCGGAATAGTCTAGAGGAGAGTTAGTTTTATTTTTATTCATATTTAAAGCTTCATGGAATGGAAATAAATGCGCCATTATTTATATTAGAATTTATTTATGTAGTTTAATGTTTTATTATGTTTTAATGAAGCTTTATAATTTTATAGCTTTGCTTTGAAATTGTGCGTGAAATGAAGTTAGTTCAGGGGTAAGGGAATTAAATAATAATATCTATACTAATATATAAAGCCGAACAGTTTGTTTGTTTGATTGAACGCGCTAATCTCAGGAACTACTGGTCCGATTTGAAAAATTATTTCATTGTTAGATAGCCCATTTATCGAGGAAGTCTGTAGGCTGTATTTTATCCCTATACTCCTTCGGAAACGGGAACCACGCTGGTGAAACCGCGCGGCATCAGCAAGTTTCGAATATTGTTCAAACATTATATATTATTTATTTATCTCAACTTTTACGTATTCTATTATGTAACGTTTATCATTAGGTAGGTAATATTGTAAATTTTTTATTTATACATATTTAATTAAACTTTATCAATAACTCACCTGGAGATGAAGATTTAGTTTTTATTCATTAGTTAAGTTTGCGGCAAGCACGGGGTTTTCAGTAAGGTTAAGCACTAATCAGTACGAAAACGTTATTAAAGCTTTCTTTAAAACCTTTGAGGCCAGCAGTGCATATATATTTATATTACATCAGATAAGATTATATATTATGTTATGTAATACATGAGTAAAAGATTTTTCTTTTGGGATTCAAAAAATCGATTTCCACTCGATGTCGCAGGCGGCCTCTAGAAGTAGTTTTACGCAATTGAATTTTATGCAAGGCATTCTTTCACTGAAAGAATATTTTTTTAAGTTTGTGTAAAATGTAACGTTCATCATTATCAACCCATATTCGGCTCACTGCTGAGCTCGAGTTTCCTCTCAGAATGAGAGAGGTTAGGCCAATAGTCCACCGCGCTGGCCCAACGCGGATTGACAGACTTAGACAAACACGCAGAGAATTGAGAAAATCCTATGGTATGCCGGTTTCCTCACGATGTTTTTCCTTCACCGTCTGAGACACGTGATATTTAATTTCTTAAAATGCATACAACTGAAAAGTTAGAGGTGCATGCCCCGGACCGGATTCGAACCCACACCCTCCAGAAACGGAGGCAAAGGTCACATCCACTGGGCTATCTCGGCTCAATGTAAAGTTACCATGGAAAATTCAACAATATTCAAGTTGCCTTTGTACTTTAAAATTCCATGAGTAAGTAAATATCTCAAGACATTTGGCATCGCATCCTTTGGCACGAAATGCCAACACATTAATACTGCATTAGTATCAAATAATTCAACAGAAACTATTTATCGTCTCGTCTATGAATATCAATTTTATTTCTACACCGAAAGAATAATTTGAATATAATTGAATAGAATATGTTATATTGGAATTGGTATATTATTTGGATTGAAAAGAGATCATTTGCCGAACCAGTGATTTGTTTAGCTTAAGCTCAACCCTTGGTTTGATTTGAATCAGAGAATAATAGACAAAGAGTCGGTGACTTTTATCGTTTACGTTATTTATACATTAATTTATGATTAACACCAAAAAAACATTTCAAATAAACACAGATTGTAGAACCGGTCTAAGATTAGTAATCGTTTTTAAAGTCAATTTAATCTATGGAATCCATAGGTACATTTCCAGCCTTATATGCCATTAGTAACTTAATTTAATATTCGTTGATTCTTTATTATAACTTTGTATCATTTTGGAATAACTATGAATACTCTCCAAATAACTCATAGGAAAAGAAAACCTATTCTCAAGTTTATCCTAAATAGGTAATTGATAGAGTTATGAATTAGGTTAGATTTGAAAAAAAAATTGCGCTTCCGCTGCAACAAAAGTAACCTCTTAATTAAATGAAATGAAATTTATTGCTAATATAAGTCTCTTTACATTGGTGCTGAGGAACCTGATTTAAGTTTGAAAAAACCTGTAAATACATCATAGAGAGAGGTAAAAGGGGATACCCGTTTATCGTTCTCTATGTTTATTTTTGACGCGTTAATTTTTTTTTCGCGTTATTGAGATTTTACTCTGACGTCTTTCCAATTAAAGGTCAAACCACCACTATGAAGTTTAATTATATAAAACCTTGTACACTAATTAATTTGGTATTTTGGGATATCGTGTTTAAATTACTTAATAATGGAAATATTTGTTAAGCAGCGTGTTTAAATGACTTAAATCGAACCGCTACCAGCTCTTAGCTTACATTTATCTCGTTTGTAATGTGTGAAATATCCGTGAATGTGTTCGCGTCAAATTCGATCTTTCAATTGTCCCTTGTTAATCCTCTATTAATGCGAGCGGCTTTGTCCCACTCGCCATATGGCGTCTTACAAAACGGCCGACAAAGAGCGAGCTGTCGTCAAAGATTTAACGCACAATGGCGGATTTCCCTGCATTTGATGACGTGTTTAATTTCATTGGGATCGTAAATAATAGTGTGAAAAAAAAATAACGTTTACACTAACACCCGTGGGCTTAAACAATGTGTATTTTTGAGTCACTGCTCTTTGTGTAATACGATTCGATCGATTCGTGAATAGTTTTGGTGTTTGATTGAATAGGTGTTAACTATTGGAAATATTATGAATAAATACAGTACTATTGGTAGACCTATTCTAATATTTAATACATTGTTATGCTAAATTTCGGAAGTCCGGAAAGTTGCATTGTTCTTAGTAGGTATTTGAAATTATTCAACTATTCTATTTTAATGATTCATCGTATACTCAGACCAATTATTGTATAGGACCTGCCTCGCTAGACGTCACTTTTCTGCCAAAGTATATGATCAACGATCTGAAGCTATTATAAAAACTGTCTACAAAGAATCGATGTTTCATAGTTGTAATTGAATTCGTCGGTTAAAGAGCTGCTTAAAAATACATTTTTATGTAGTTGAATGGTGGAAAAACGGGCAAGAACTTCTAGTTTAGTATAAGATATGCACCAAATCCAAGCTCGTTTTGTTAGGAAAATGACAGACAATTTTGTTCGTGAATATGGGTGCAATACTGGTCCTTCTATAATAGGTCTGAGACGTATATGCTTGAAGCATTTAGTTCTTATTTCTTCTTTTCAATGAGTAATATAGGCTATATTTTATCCTCGAATTCCCATGGCAACAGGAACCACGCGGGCAAAACCGCTAGACGTTTGCTAGTGAGCTATAATTGTTTAATACTTTCAATAACAAAACCGACCATACCGACCGTTCCATAAAGTGGTATTGCACTACGAATATATTATAATATATGGTGCCAAAAACGTCCCAATTTGAATAAAACCCCATATCCGACCCCCTGATAATAAATAGAAGTAGATCTGAGGGTAGATGGAGGGTAGGCTTGCACTATATCTTGTATATTACCAGTTATACGTCAGCAATTTGCGTTGGTATCTATCGGCCGCGTATCAGCAGATAAAATAAATAGCCACTTCTCATTTTGGTGTCGATCCTTTTCATAAAGTCGACGACATGAATATAGTATGTTTTGACGGCCTCCGTGGCGCAGTGGTATGTGCGGTGGATATACAAAACGGAGGTCCTGGGTTCGATCCCCGGCTGGGCAGATTGAGATTTTCTTAATTTGTCCAGGTCTGGCTGGTGGGACGCTTCGGCCGTGGCTAGTTAGAGTAGTAACCACCCTACCGGCAAAGAGGTACCGCCAAGCGACTTAGCGTACCGGTACGATGCCGTGTTGAAACCGAAAGGGGTGTGGATTTTCATCCTCCACCTAACAAGTTAGCCCGCTTCCATCTTAGACTGCATTATCACTTACCATCAGGTGAGATTGTAGTCAAGGATCGAGATATATCTCAATGGAACACATCACTTGTTCTTTAAAAGTACTATAATTATATAATTTACAATAATTATTGTACAGTTTATATTTGTGTGCAGAAAAAATAATAAAGCACTCCCACACAATTTTTGTAAATATTTTACTGAGTCGTCAAAAATAATTTGATATCATCGACAGTTTTATTGTTATTAATAAGGCTGTTTTAAAAGGATGAAAATATAATTAGCTGTTACTCTAAGAGCTGAATATAAACCTTTATAATATAAGATTTTTTTGCGTGCTTCATTGATTTTGTTTTTTTAATATTTTTTGTAGTTATCTTTTTTATCTGAGGCTTTTTATGTTTGCCTCTGGTTGACGGCCGCAGTGTAGAACAGCGTGGAGAAGCTCATAGTGAGTACATACCCTAACCCTACACTTCTTTGTTACCCTTGGTGGAAGCAGGGAGTGGTTTTCCTCATAAGATCGGTATTTATTACGTAACTAGTAGACGCTACCGCGATTTCACCCGCTTGGTTCCCGTTCCCGTAGGAATACGGGGATAAAATATAACATATAGCCTTCCTTGATAATTGGGCTATCTAACACTGAAAGAATTTTTCAAATCGGACCTGTTCCTGAGATTAGCGGGTTCAATCAAACAAGCAAACTCTTCAGCTTTATAATATTAGTATAGATTAAAATAGTAGATTTTAATACAAGGGGCTAAAAACATCCATTATATACGAGGTATTTTTAGGGCCCGAGACGAAGGCGAGGGTCGCCTAAATAGAAACCGAGTTTATAATGGGTTTAGCCCCAAACAAAATTACTTTAGCTCCTAGAGGCTGATATGCTTGTTTAGCCCCGCTGTGGAATGGTAATATGACAGTGTTTTTGAGCAAGAGTAGTGAAAAACATATAAGTTTATACTTTAGAACCTTAAAAAAAAAATCCAAACCTAAAAATCGTATCGTATTTTTTCATTTCGCAATTTTGTTATTTATTGAGTCGAGAAGACGCGAAAGTGTCAGGACTCCAAAGTGAAATGTGCCCCAATAAATCACGAGAGGGGTCGTTAATTGAGAAAAATAATATTTTTCCGCCGTAAGCCTGCTAAGCGACTTAAAATTTAGCTGTGAAAGGAATTCCTAATACTTTTAATGAAGTCAGGGGGAGGTCTACGAACGTGTTTTTTGCTGATTAATTGGTGATAATATCCTGATTATTAACTTTGTAGTATTTGCACGGAGTCATGATGAATGTCTTCCTCTAAAGCCAGTGTAGGTACCTTTAGAATTGATTTTTCAGTCGGTTTTGAAGGATGTAAACAAAATAATTTTTATACAGAGTGATGCGGAGTATTTTCCATAATCTCAAGGTGTTGACAAGTCCACTTATAAGAGCCGAACTGTATAACTAATTTTTGAATCAAAACTAAAAAAACTTTTTATGTTTTCAAACAAAGAAATTCAAAGAATTCCGACTTTCCCGTGTAACACACGCCTTTATCAAGATATAACAAGATATTGCAACTGGCACTCCGCACTTTACTTGTAAGCTACTTCATGATATTTATCAATGAATAAATTTCGCTAGGTCATAATATAAGGATGCGATTTATGGGACACAATTTAAGTTCTATTTACTAAAGAAATATTTTTACTCCGAAAATATTCATTTTAGAACACATGTTCCTTGGATAGGATTTTAATTAATTCTCCTTAAATAATAAAACACCAGAGTTATGGAAAATACTTCCGAGCATCCTTTATAGGTAGTATATCTTAGCAGAAAACGAATCCGATGTTTTTATAGGTAGGTACTTACTAATTAATATTCTGTATACACTAGTAAGGAAATTTTTATACTCTAACTTAGGTTAACTGGTAGAAGGCTTCGGCCGTGGCTAGTTACCACCTTACCGGCAAAGACGTACCGCCAAGCAATTTAGCATTCCGGTACGGTGGCGTGTAGAAACCGAAATGGATGTAGATTTACATCCTCTCCTACGAAGTTAGCCCGCTTCCATGTTAGATTACATCGACACTTACCATCAGGTGAGATTGTAGTCAAGGTCAAGGGCTAACTTGTAAAGAATAAAAAAAAACGGGAACCGTGTAAGCTTAGACTGTAATACTGCCGTGCTAAGCGCAAAAGCGGTACTTATTTAAAAAAAAAAAACATTTCTTTGATTTTGTGCCCTCGGATAACTTAGAAAACTAAACCTTATAGCGCTATTTCATTTTTAAAGTATAGAAAACTTCCTAGGAAAGTTTTTTCCATCTCACTTTTACCATAAAACTACTTTACGTAACTTCAATTATCTTGAAACTTGACGTCACTAAGATACCGCTTTTGTTTTTATGAATGTGTGTTTCCGATTTAAGTATAGATGTTTAATTATTGAAAATATTTTATTAAAAAAAAATAACTAATACTGAAACTATTGAATAGATACTAATCCACGATATGAACACACGAGTATCTCAACCTACTCGAGTGAATTAAAAATATCTCTAATCTGGTAGAACTTATCGAGTTATTTGATTAATGTTTGCTTTGGCAGTGCTGCTCATTTGAATTATTAAACTTTACAACGAATCAGACGAAATTGAACTTTAAGTATTATGTATAAGCTTTTTTAGAACTACTTTAGTTTTGGTATTAGTTTATGAATATCGGTTAAGGTAGCAACACACAAACCTTTGGTGGTTGGAAAATTTATAATATTTAGAGTTCGTAATTATTTTATGTGTTTTGTGGCGTACGGTTAGAGCAGGAATTTGTAAGAATACAGTTTTTTGCCGATAAAATAAAACGATAAATTTTACAATTTTGGTAATTGGTTAATGTTATTATTAATATGCAAAAACAATGGTCTAATACTTACCTAATTGAATTTAACAAGGTTATCTACTTAACTCGATTTGGATAATCACCATCATCATTATTATCAACCCATATTCGGCTCACTGTTGAGCTCGAATCTCCTCTCAGAATGAGAGGGTTTAGTCCTCCACGCTGGCCCAATGCGGATTGGCAGACTTCACACACGCAGCACGCAAGCAGGTTTCCTCACGATTTTTTTCCTTCACCGTTTAAGACACGTGATATTTAATTTCTTTAAATGCACATAACTGAAAAGTTGGAGGTGCATGCCCCGGACCGGGTTCGAACTCACACACTCCGGAATCGGAGGCAGAGGTCAAACCCACTGCTTAATGCACGAACTATAATGGTAGGCGGCGCTTGTCCGACTTTATCAACTAGCAATATTTTAGAAACCTAAAGAACTCCGTTAGCTGCGAACTGACGTGATAGATGAGTAGTTGACGGCAGAGCTCTGGCTCTCCTGTCATAAATCACTCCTAAGTCACACAACTCACCTGCTCATAGTCTAAAGACTTATCGCAGATATCAAGAACAAAAAAAAACTAAATACCTGTAGTATGTGTGGTATGTGTGGTAGATCCTTTATCGTAAAGTATTACGGTGCCAAAGTCACGACGGGTGGCGATCTCTTATTTGCATAAGTTTTGTTTTACACTCCAAATCAAACATACTTATTCTAAGAATAAATGACTGCATAGCGGATGCATAAATATGATTCGATGTAGTAAATCAAACGTAATAAATTATTTAAATTATAGTAGACATAATATTTCATTCATACACACTGATTAATTGGACAATTTTCAGGTTAATTAATTAAATTTGGCCTTTTACGTTAATTTGTACACGATTTGTGTTTAATGTGTCTTCCTCATGTCAGCTCGCAACCTTTGATAATCTTTCGCAGTCGCTAATATATAGAAGAACTGTCGATCTGATCGGTCCAGCACATTGGTGACCCTTAAGGTGCTCTTCTTTCCTCGACTTTTCGCTACACTACAACCATACAAGATCCTGGAATACCAGTGTCAGTGTATCATCATTATCAACCCATACTCTGCTCACTTCTGAGCTTGAGTCTCCTCTCAGAATGAGAGGGGTTAGGAAAATAGTCCACCACGCTGGCCTAATGCGGATTGGCAGACTTCACACACGCAGAGAATCAAGAAAATTCTCTGGCAGGTTTCTCGTTTGAGACACGTGATATTTAATTTCTTAAAATGCACACAACTTGAAAAGTTGGAGGTGCATGCCACGGACTGGGTTTAAACCCACACCCTCCGTAATCGGAGGCAGAGGTCATATCCACTGGACTATCACGGCCGGTCAGTGTATAAGGAGACTTAGTTGAAATTAATTCCACGGAACTTAAAAACCCGTACAAAAGATAAAAACCTAACAAACTATTCTTTGTATTTTTAAAGAACACACCGTCTGGTATATTTTCATTTTAAATTGTTCTGTACTTACACAAAATAATATGTTTTCTCTCCGAGTTGCATGCTCTGCGCGAAACATTATGAAGAGAAAAATAAAATGCATTGTTTTTCATATTTCGTTTCAAGTGGCGTTGTAGTAGATTGTGACTTCAATTGTGTTCCGAGCAAACATTTGAGCTTCAAATGCTTTAAACTTGCCAGGTCAAACGGTAAAGCTATATGAAATAGTTTTATAGTATCTACCTCCTTGTGCATTTATTCGTTTACTATTAGGTACAATTTTTATTATTTTTTATTTATTTATTATTCAACAAACAACACATTGAAATTAAGCCTAACCATAGTGCAACACAAACCACAGTTAGTTTTACTGTGCACTGGTTATTATTGCATAATACAATATTTAGGAACAAACAGAACATTATTAACAAACAGAAGAGGATAAACAAACAGATTAACAAACAGAAGAGGATAAATACCAAGAATAATAATTGATATGGATAATTTTGTATTAATAGTATCCGGTCTAAAACTCCTAAATATGCAATTAAAAGTTCATGTGTTTATTTAGATTTTAATTTTAAAGTGACGGCCTCCGTGGCGCAGTGGTATGCGCAATGGATTTACAAAACGGAGGTCCTTTGTTCGATCCCCGACTGTGCCGAATGCCGAGGTTTTCTTAATTGGTTCAGGTCTGGCTGGTGAGAGGCTTCGGCCGAGGCTAATTACCATCTTGCCGGCAAAGACGTACCGCCAAACATTCCGGTACGATGTCGTGTATAAACCGAAAGGGGTGTGGATTTTCATCGTACTCCTAACAAGTTTGCCCGCATCCATCTTAGATTCCATCATCACTTATCATCGGCGGGCTTATTACGAAAAATATCATCGTACCATGCAAATAATAAGTCACTACATCGTTTTTCATGGTATTTTCCTAACTGTGATAATACACATAGTTATTTCAAGAGATAATCTTACATACTACGTCATGTTACAACAAGTGGTTGTGTTTTTTTTGTTCTACGATCTAACATGATTATTTCAACGAAATTACATACATGTCTGATAGGCTACAGCCGTGGTTATAGTTACCATAAAACGTACCGCCAAGCAATATTTAATATCATTGGTATTTAAGCAGTATTTAATATCGCGTTGTCTTGTAGGCAGCCCAAAGCCAGCTTAGTGTTGAGAACTGAAGAGAGATTGTCAAAGGGGTCAAAAACGATAAGCGCAGACTCGGGTATCAGCTAGTCAGTGATAAATCTGCTGCTCGTAGAAAGGTACGTTCGTAATATTTCTGTGGTGACATAAAATATCTCAATGATTGATGTTTCGTGGTTAAGCTGTGACGGGACGAGTGACGAGATCGGCTCGCTGCGGTTGCCTGTCTCGTCTTTTTGTGACTCGTGTAACTTAAGAGTTTCTCAGCCAGATGTCGGTTCTGATTTATATCGGTGTAAATTTGGTTTGTGTTTCGAATAATTAACTTCAGCGTGTTGTGCTTTTGTTTTGTACTACTGTTCATCTAGTTGTTTTTTCGTTATTTTCCCATGTACATTCAAGTCTTCGATAAGTAATTCAGAAGGAAACACTAAGCTTGGGATTAAACTGTACTTACTTACTTCCTTCGGCACTACAACTCTTTGTGGGTCTTGGAGAAAAGTGATATAGGAGTATCACTTTTCTCCACGTTTTATTCCCACACGGCTAATATTTCCATTTTTGCAAGTCTTCTTTCACAAAATCTAGACATATTTTTTTAGGTATTTTAATCTTTTTACCTGAGGTCTCCATTTCGTCTCTAGTGTTTGGCATCTTCTCTACGTTCCCTAGCCACTGAAGATGTGATTACAATATCTCACTATTGTTTCGCCTTTCACTAGATTTTTTTTTCGGATTTTACAGCCCAGCAGCAAGATATTTTGTAAAGTTCTCTACTAAGACTCTACTTTTTGATCTACTGGTTATTACTAAATTGTCGGCATAGTGTAATGAAACGCCACTTGCTAGTTCAATACTGATTATTTATTGTAATACTCTCACATACATTAATCTTTAATATTTTATATTAACCATACACTACATCTTTCCCCTTTTCAATGAAAGACAAACATTTATCCATTTACAACAATTACAATATCATATTAATTATTTTCCTTCCTTCTTATAATGTTTAATAGAAAAGGAATCATAATACATCTAAACATTATTAAATCAATACTTATTACAATCATAATCCAGGATTAGGAATATAAGTATAGGTACAGTAACAAAAAAAATTCAATATTTATATTTTTACCCCGTACACAAAAATACATTTTGTGCTGCTATTTGTGAGGTTTGGTGGAGGCATTGGTTCATTTATTTGGGCACAATGGGTATTTCAATCCAATTTTCAGCGGAACTGGAAAATATAAATATACGCATAATGTATATACAGTAACTTTTTGGCCATGGATGGATATCAAGCGGGTTGAAGGGAGCCGCTGGATGGTGGCGGCTCGAGACCGTTGTGCTTGGAGGTCCATGCAAGAGGCCTATGTCCAGCAGTGGACGTCTATCGGCTTATAAGGTAAGGTAACTTTTTGGAATACGACTCATTACTCATTAGATTACTTACTAAATAAGTTTTACGAAGTAACAATATAATGTCGTTGGTTTTATCATCGATCGTAGATTGTTAGATGGGCCTCAAAGCGTCGCGGAATTGTCATTGGTTTCGCACATTGAGTACGTCGTCACTCGTAACACATTTCTCTTTATCCATGTTGTGGCTTGTGTTTTAAGACTTCCAAAATGAACACGAAAGCATAATTAAGGGATTAAAATGAAAAAAAAAACAGTAAATATTTTTTAATTCCACGTCCACTTACAGCATGCGCTTGTTACGTAATAAGATGTGCGTGCACGTCTTTGGGTTATAACATAAAATTGTGCGCTCTTTAGTATCCATCTAACGATCTATATCGATGAGTTTTATGAAATGTTTTAAACAGGTTACCATAAAAAAGTAACCCAGATGCTATGACACAGTACAGTAGTTGACAGAAAAATGTGACAAAAACGAGAAACAGATTTCCTATAGCAATAGAGACGCACCGAGATGCCGAACAAAATGTCGGTGGTTCGGTGAGGAAGGGCAACAAATGTAAATAGCATCGGAAACAGTGATGCGAGCGCAGACACATTTACAGGTCGCGGGCAACGGCGTGACGACGGACTGATCGCCCGACGACAACACGCGTAGTCAGCGCGCACACTCGCGACTTATTTGTATGCACGACCAAACAACGTATCTCGTGAAAAAAATCCTACTTATATTATAAACGCGAAAGTTTGTATGGATGTTTCGATGTATGTTTGGATGTTTGTTACTCTTTAACGCCGCTACTACTGAAGCGATTTGACTAAAATTTGGAATGAAAATGGATTTTACTCTGGATCAACACATAGGCTACTTTTTATCCCGAAAAAATCCATGGTTTCCCGAGATTTGCGAAAACTGGTGATTTTAATGATATGAATGTTTGTTACTCTTTTACGCCTCGACTACTTAACAGAATTAGCTGAAATTTGGTATTGAGATATATTATAGCATGGATTAACAGATAGGTTACTTTCTGATGCGCGGTAGATTTACTTTTGTAAATCCACCGCGCATACCACTGCGCCAGGGATTCCGTCAAACAAATAAAAAGGTACAATAATAAACTAAAACCATATAAGTATGTTGGCAACAAAATGTACCTTTCTTTGAGTAGGTAATTTTGATAAATATGATTGTTTTTAAATTTGGACTATTTATGAGATCTTGATGATCTGATGCCAGAAATATTTTGTTTGTACGCGCTCTAAACGCAATATTTAGAGCGTTGATTGAGATTACAATTTTACACATATTGAAAACACTTTTTGGACGAAATCAATGGCCTCGATTATCTCTTCATTTAGGAAATGATACAATTTGTATGTACACTAGACTAAGTAAGCTAAATAAAGTTTTTCGCAGGAATACGGGGATAAAATAGTCTATGATACACAAATAACTGGGCTCTCTACTAGTGGTAAAAGAATTTTTAAAATCAGTTAAGTAGATTCAGAGATATAATACCACAAACTTTACCTCTCAAGATTAGTACTAGATTATAAAATTAATTATATTATATATTATGTAGCTAGTCTAAAGAATATATAGTTATATACCCATAGTAGTCCGGGATCCGTAGAACATTGTTTACAACTGATTACTATCAAGTAAATTTTCGTCAGTAGCTTCATCTCGATGGGACGTTCAACTTTTTTATGTACGAAAATTCTTGATTCTGGTAGCTAACTGACTAGAAAATAAAAATTTCAGAGCGTCAGAACGCGATAATGTACCACGCAATTTGTAGGACATTGTAGCTGTTAAGTTGTATGACTATTAATTAAGCAATAGTAAAAAACAGCTGGTTAGTAACAACTTTTAATAACCTCGTTATTAATAGAAGTTGGGAAGAGGGTAGTTTATCAAAAGTTGTTAGTTAACCAGATGTTTTTTTACTGTTGCTTAAAATGTTCTGCGGACCCCTGACCCATTTGTATCTATACTAATATATAAAGCTGAAAAATTTGTTTGTTTGATTGAATGCGCTAATCTCTGGAACTACTAATCTACTGGTCTACTGGTGGATTTAAAAAATTCTTTCAGTGTCAGATAGCCCATTTATCGAGGACGGCTATATATTATCCCCGTTTTCCTACAGGAACGGGAACCACGAGGGTAAAACCGCGCGGCGTCAGCTAGTTAAATATATTGTGGCTTCATCTCTGTTCGGTGGTTACATAAATCTTAACATCACTTTGTACATTCGCCATGTCTAGCCTGTTTCTGTATTTGGTCCGCAGTGAAATATTAACCATTGGAAGTGTTTCATGCAGCTGTTGGTTCTAAATTGTAGCGTAGTTAGATTCCAATAATTCGGTGAATTTAAACCAGTAGTCTGTACAATCCGGGAGAAATATGGTCCGTTTGCGCTACACCGCGAATGCCGTGCAATTTCAAAGTTACAGCAAATGCTTTACAATTCATAGAAAGCAACCTAAATAGCAAATAGAGAATAGCTATTTATATTATATTGGTCTGCTTTTGTTTATGATCCGCAGGCACACAATACATCCTACTAATATTATAAACTCGAACATTTGTATGGATGTTTGTTACTCTTTAACGCCGCAACTACTGAACCGATTTGGCTGAAAATGGAATGGAAGTAGATTTTACTCTGGCTTAACTTTCATAGGCTTTTTGCATCCCGGAAAAGTCCATGGTTCCCGAGGAATTTGTGATAAATTCAATTTTACTAACATAGCTAACCTTGTTAGGTACAAGTCGTAGGAGCAATGCGTTGCCCTGTGTCTCTTTAATTTGAGGTACACCTACTCGTAGATTGAAGAAAAATTGAGCATATGTTAGGTTATTAAACATATATGGGCGACTATAATACCTAATTTTTACGTAGGTAATATAATCTATATCTATACTCTATACTAATATTATAAAGAGGTAAAGTTTGTAAGTTTGTAAGTTTGTCACATTTTTTAAATGGGGTAATCTTCGGAACTACTGGTCCGATTTTAAAAATTCTTTCACCAGTAGAATGCTACATTATCGGGGAGTGCTATAGGCTAGGCTATTTTATATTGGTATCATATATATTAGCCGAATTATCACAGTTTTTGTCATACATGTCGGACTGAAAATCCTCTTAAACAGACTTATTCGCATGCGCTGCCTTAACTATTGTGTAAAATTGAAATTAATGTATGGAGGCTTTATGTATCTTTAAAAGTTCCACAAAAAAGTCCGCGACACCATATATCTATCTTCTATATATTAGCAGATATAGTACCTTTTGTGTTTTAAAAATTATTAATTTTATATACTTAGGTTTACGTCATTATTTATACAGCTAAACTTTAATCCTTATTAAAATAAATTATTTCATAATCACAAGGATATTATGGAGATAAAATTTGCCCTTTACAGTATGTTAATTACTTAAATAGTTTCGGAGATAATACAAAATTTCTAAAAGAAATTCCGCTATATGACGCCCGGCGCTTTCATTTACGTAGTTCCCGTTCCCGTGTGAATATGGGGATCAAACATAGCCTATGACACTCGCAAATAACGTAGCTTTCTATTGGTAAAACAATTTTCCAAATCGGTCCAGTAGATCCAGAGATTACCTCTTACAACCACACGAACTTTACCTCTTTATATTATTAGCATAGAAGTCTCTATTTCTCTTGGTCATACCACCACTCTCGAAGGACTGGACCGATTTTGCTAAGGGTAGGAGTAAGATAGAGAAGTTACAGGGTAGGGGTACGGGTAGGGAAGCGTAGGGGTAGTGTAGGGGTAGGGTAGTTTTAGGGCCGGGTTTAGGGTAGTGGTAGGGTAGAGGTACGGGTAGGATAGGGAAGTGGTAGGGTAGGGGTAGGATAGGCGTGAGATAGGGGCACGGGTGGGATAGGGGTAGGAAAGGGATAGGATACGGGGAGGGTAGGATGGGGGTAGGGGTAGGATGGGGGTAGGGTGTAGGTAAGGTAGGGGTAGGGTAGGAGTAGGTTTGGGGTAGGGTAGGGGTAGGGGTTAGGGGTAGGGTATGGTAGGGGTAGTAGTAAAGTTGACATCGAAATTTACGCGGACGAAGTCGCGGGCGTCCGCTAGTAATAAATAAAACACGAGCAGAATCGATCGTCAATGAATTCCTTAACCCTATACATCCAGTAGTCACAAGTCCTGGACTTTGCTCGGTGTTTTTCTCTCTACCACGCGATGGACCCGGCACCTGCATGGTGAATCCATGGAATGCTAAGTTATTCGTCTCTGTCTGTATGATATTAAACCGGTCATGATAAAATTGCATGCTATGCGACAGAAACAATACTACGGTCTATTGTCTTTTTCTTTGTTTTATTGGATTTTGGTTGCAATCACTAGTGCAAGGACTAGATGATGAATCACAAAAAGGAGAAAAATGGATGAATGATAATTATTTTTATACGTAATGATAATAATGTAAATGAACACGACTTGCACCACAAAAAGCACATCGACAAAAAAAATAACCAATCAATAAAAACAACTCTCGCAAAAATTACTATATGCTTGACGACCTCCGTGACGCAGTGGTATGCGCGGTGGATTTACAAGACGGAGGTCCTGGGTTCAATCCCCGGCTGGGCAGATTGAGATTTTCTTAATTTGTCCAGGTCTGGCTGGTGAGAGGCTTCGGCCGTGGCTAGTTACCACCCTACCGGCAAAAGACGTACCGCCAAGCGATTTAGCGTTCCGGTACGATGCCGTGTAGAAACCGAAAGGGGTGTGGATTTTCATCCTCCTCCTTGGCAAGTTAGCCCGCTGCCATCTTAGACTGCATCATCACTTACCATCAGGTGAGATTGTAGTCAAGGGCTAACTTGTAAAGAATAAAAAAAAAAAAAAAAAAAAAAAAAAAAACCTTCTTGTAAATGACTCCGTTGTACAAAATAAACTCACTCCTTATTTTTCCCCGTCGGCTAATATTGCGTTATAAATGTCTGTTCAACTGATAGCGTTAGAGGCTCAGTAACCTAATTCCTCCGAAAGAAATACCATTATTTATGGCGAAGTGGAACTAATGTTCTACGCGTCCAATTTTCTTTTGGGTCACCGAGTTTCCGCGTCCAATACACCCGGGGATTTGTTTTGGAGGGATGGAGTGAAGAAATGGGTATAAAACGGGTATTATTTCGTTGAAAGGCGTATGAAAAATATTGCACAATTAAGTTCTTAGTTTAACAGTATACAGATTATTGTGATTTTGGCCGCTGTTTAAATTATACGGTGCATGTTAGTCTTTAACTTCTCTGCCAAAAAAGTACCGAGAAGAGCTGGATAACACACAACACATTACTTATTCTATGCTGCCCCAAGACTGTGATGGACCTGACAATGCATAGCTTTAAGCAATGTGTTAAAAAACATTTACTTGGTCGAGATTACTACACCATCGATGAGTTCCTTAAAGATAAAGGCGCTTGGAGGCTATTGCATCAGCTTCCACCTTCACACAGGAAGTAAAAGTATAAGAAATTGTAAAGTTGTCTTCAATTGTAAATTACAACACTGTATGATTTATTTTAAAAGAAGCAACTGTTCTTGCCGGTTTCTTCTCAGCAGAACTAGTATTCCTAACCGGTGGTAGAATCTTTACAAATAGTCAACTGACGTGTCAAAAATGCTTGTAAACTGAGCCTACATGAAATAAATGAATTTTGAATTTGAATTTAAAAAAACATCAATTAAAATGTTGTTAATTTTTTTTTAAAAGAATATTTGTCATATTTTAAAAATATGACAAATATTACTGTAAACTCAAAAGTGAATCAATTCCCTTTCAACTAGCCAGGAAAGACTGTGCTAGGAGCGGGTACGACAATAGACCAACGGGGCGGGGATCGAACCACCACCCCTCGGTGATGAGTCCAACCACTCTTACCGTTGAGCTATTGAGGCTTCAAAATTGTTAAAATTTGGTCCAATCCAATGCCATTTATATATTTTTTCTAGTGATTTTAAAAACACAACAACATAATAGATTCTTTTTGTGAATATGACATCAGTATTAATCAAGCTGAAAAAGATACAATTTATCTGATGAACAGGAAATTTATGCTGCCGATGCATCCGATGATAAAAGTTAATGAAAAGTAAAATTCTAGAAATTGAGAAACATGATCAAATGAAAGAAAAATATCATTAGACACAAAACATTTAATTACACATACATATTTCACTTGGAAATTTCCGCAAACTCGACTGCACCAGAATCCTAGACATAATAATTATGGTTTTATGAATTGTGCACGTTTTGCGGTAATCTTAACAGCTAAGCGGATATAACCTTAATTCAAAAGCTCCTTGACGTCTTATCTTGTCCTGAAAAGCCCAGATTATTCGCAATAGCATGATAAAATTGAATCCTCCCCCCCCTTAATGCGTAAGGGGGAAATATGAGGGTTTTGTTGGGTAGGGTGCCCAACTATTTGCAAACGCCATGCGAAAAGAGATGTATGGGACGTGACTATGTGTAGTCATCAAATTTAATGAAAGGATGTCGAAATATACGTGTTTGGTATATTTTTACAAAAAATTGCTTACTATCTATACTAATATTATAAAGCTGAAGAGTTTGTTTGTTTGTTTCGTTGAACGCGCTAATCTCAAAAACTCCTGGTCCGAATTGAAAAATTATTTCAATGTTAGATAGCCCATTTATCGAGGAAGGCTTTAGCTATATTTTATCCCCATATTCCTACGGGAACGGGAACCAAGCAGGTGAAACCGCGCGGCGTCTACTGATTTATTATACAATTTTAAGAATCTCTATCTCTCTCCTCTGGATTAATTGATCTATTTTAGTATTATTTCATCAGTTTTTAATTAATTGGAGGTCGATGGTTTTAAGCAATTCATTCAAAATATTCCTCCTATTTTCCGATCTGATAAGTAAACCTTCCGGCTTCCATATTTCCATGAGTTAGCACATTAAAATCAAGAGGTTAAAGTGGAACAGGGACCAGGTAGGTAGGGTCCAAGTAGATAGACGAGGACTTTTATGTTGGTAACGGGAAGGTGGCTAAAGCAATGATATTATAATCATTAGGCTCAAGACTGTTACGTTTGGAAAAGACGCATGTGTCCTGCAGTGGGGATGTTCATCGGCTAAAAATGATTATGATGATGATGATGATGATGATGATGATGATGATGATGATGATGATTTTTTTACAAGTTAGCCCTTGACTTCAATCTCACCTGATGGTAAGTGATGATGAAGATGGAAACGGGCTAACTTGTTAGGAGGAGGATGAAAATCCACACCCCTTTCGGTTTCTACACGGCATCGTACCGGAACGTCAAATTGCTTGGCGGTCTTTGCCGATTGGGTAGTAACTAGCCACGGCCGAAGCTTTCCACCAGCCAGACCTGGACCAAGTAAGAAAATTTCAATCTGCCCAGCCGAGGATCGAACCCAGGATCTTCGTTTTGTAAATCCACCACGCATACCACTGCGCCACGGAGGCCGTCGAAATGATGATGATGATGATGATGATGGACCGGAGCTAGAAATCGAGCTTATTTGTTATCAAACAGGTCATTAACGGCGTTTTTAGAAGTAGTCCTTGACTGTGTTTATTCGCTATGATATTCCGGGCTTTATCCATAAATGTTGGCAAGGCAGGACACCCTATTTGTAGGCTCGTATCGCGGTGTGGTGCCCACTGCACCGACAAATAGCCGGATTATGCTAAACCAAAGCGTAACCTTACTGGACCTTAACATTCATAGAATTAAATTATATTCATACTATCTATCCAATTGGTCTTTAGGATTCCCAAAAGTTTCTCTTGTGGTAAATAGACATTACATAGACTTGCACATGACTTCAAACATGGCTATTAGATATTAATGATGGTGATAATAAAAAAATAAGTTAAAACTATAACCTGACTACATATCACAGGTAGGTGTGACCACGTCTCTACCGTGACCATTTTCGTACTTATGCGCTTCTCGATTTGTAACTGAATTACTTTGTCCTTTTTAGACCCCCTTTTATACGTAGTCGGGTTATAGTTTTTAAACTTTATTTATATTTATTGTAAATAGCACATGACTTCAAACATGGCTGTTGTAAAATAATGTTGAAAAGGCTTGAGTCTTTTGGAACAATAGGTCTAATGCGCTTGCCTTGAAAATGTTTAAAAATTCACTCTTGCCTTGAATGAGGCACGGACAAAGATGATATTGTCCATGGAGGCACCAAAAAAGGACTAAGTACCACAATTAAGCTGATTGAATTATATTGTAGAAGCGTAACAAAAATCGCACTTTTCCTGTAACTTATTTTATTGTGCAATAAAAAGATTAAGATATCGTTTGGCGTAATACGCGATGCTTTTAATCTATTTCGAAGATAATTTTACGGTCAAAGTTTTATACTATTAGATATGTCACTAGTGCGTCGAAACTGAGGCGATAAAGGTGAGGCTTATTGTCTTAATTTAATTTAGTTGTAGTAGAAAGTAGCCTTACTGTAAACAACGAAAGTTATTTAAACAAATAATACCTTAATATTGACTACAATGTCGAGTTTCGTGTTCAGGAAGTTTAAAAACTATATTTATATAAATATATAATGTAAGTAAACACAAAATTGTGCATGTGCGCGCTCAGTGGAGTAGCTAAATTCGGATCACTTTTTGCGGTAATTTTGTATGCACGTAACATATCTAATAGAATAAAATCATTGTTTACGGTACGTTGTTACTGTTTTTAACTGTCTGAATAGAAGGAGGGTTATTTAATCACACACGAGTTAACAAGCTTCACTACAATACGATTTCATCCATATAATTATATCAATTACATTCATTAAAACAACCCCATAAAGTTAATTAACACTATGTGGGTTATACGTTGTAAATTAATATAATAATTATTAACCCATTGTTTACATATGACGCCATAAATCCTCTTGTAATGGGAACAACTTCCCCATAATATCCCCCTTCGGAACCACACGATACCATATCCGTTTTGACACCGATGTAATTATTATCGTGAGAGATTCTACTGTAAACTCAAAAGTGAATGAATTATGGATGAATGTAGTATTGAATTTATCTCACTCTTCCTTATGGGTTTTGTTGTGAGAGGAAACGAAATGGATTTAGATAGTGTTGTTGGACGTGTATAAAGTGTTATTGATGGGACAGTAACGTTGGTCAAGCTAGGATATGGTTATGGAGTAGCGAATATGTGGAGACGGCACATTTATACACAAATTTTTACTTATGTTAGTTAATATATACGAAATTGAGATTATAATTTCATCCGGTTTCTACTGACAAACCTTTGTGGATATCATACAATAGGTAGATGACATTTCTTAGTTGATTTGAAAATTATTTTAATAAGTTGTTAATAAATACCAAATTAGTGAATAGGCCAGCTTGACATGTGTTGTGGCAGAGTAAAGATTTGGTTGTGGTGAGTGAAACACATAAGTAATAATTAATTATTATTTATATATTTAAATGTCATCTAATTGTACGCTTTAATCTCTACATTTATTATTATGTACAGTGTACATCTAATTAGAATGTGATTTTATTCCGTTCATGTTGTGTAAGGTAAATATTTCTTATTCCTTAACCATTTCCATAAGTTACTTCTTACAATTTCTTGTGGATTTGCTCATGTCTAAAATTAATTTTTCTTTCACTTGGAGACGATATTGTTATTAAAGTTCCTTTAGCAAAACATTAGTAAGTATTCATTTTTAATTCGATTTTGTTAATTACAAAACCTCCGAAATATTTAAATTGATAGAAGTTTTCGCTCTTTACAGTTTAATTATAATTTGTAAGAAAGCTTAATTTATTCAGGTAAATAGAAAGAGTAATTGAATCTCTAAAATAAGTTCACATTCTTGATAATTTTAACGAAAATTAGGAACCAGTGATGTCATAAGGGCGAAGTTATATGCATTGTACAATAGCTTGGCGTTTCATATGCCGCCTCCATTTAATGCGAGTTTCACCACTCATGGGAGTGGTGATAGAAATGATTAACAACAATTTATAGTGTCAGCACACAATATAGCTGTCTGATAGCCGAATAATGAACAGTTCACAATTACACTATTAATGTTCAATCAAAACTTGAACCACTCACAATTATTGACAAGAAACGCGTTAACTTGTTAAATTATGACAAACCCAAAAAAAAAGTAATAAAACGCTTTCTTGCCTTGCTGTTAAAAAGAAGGCTTGGGTATATAATCTCACGGTCTTGCAATAGCGTGAGACCAGTGAAGTGCAGTTTATGCATGCATTAAAGTACTGCATACCCTAAGAGTTTTCTTCTTAGTGCTTATTAAATACAGATTTTTCCAGTTTGCTTAATTTTATAACTAGTGCATATCCTGATCGACAACCTTATGCACGCCACTGTGTGAGACCTATCCTTTATGTCTCTTGACTGTTACCTACGTTATCTCTTCTAATTCGTATTTATTATAACTACAACTTCTTTAAAATAAATACCAAAAACATATACACAGACAACGCGTCTACCACGCCGGCCCAATGGGGATTGGCAGACTTCACACACGAAATTACGAGAATTACTTATACAATATTTTTCCTTCACCGTTTGAAACCCTTCAAGTTTGAGACCCGTGTTTTAATACATAACTGAAAAGTTACAGGTGCATGCTTCGGTCAAGATTGGAACCTACGCCCTCCGAATCTAAGGCAGAGGTCATATACAATGGGCTATCACGTGTCTATGTATTAAACATGAATTGGACAGTGCTACGACCTCCTATCCTGTCTACGTGACAGACTCCGCGCCCAATCGTTTAGTGTGAACGTGTAATTGCCGTGAAGTGTATTCACGCGTCATTACTATAGTACGCGCGTTAACAACTGAGTCTTAGGGCCATAAATCATTTCTCTATATCTATCTCGCTTGCACTTATGGGTCTTATGGAGCCGTCTATAGTATGCGCGTTATCATCTGAGTCGTCCGGTCATAAAAGTCAAAAAAGATAGGAATGTGCAGCGCGCCTACCTGCGCACCCTAATTATCGATAAACGGCTACCTGCGCACGTGCTAATGATGAGTCAATAATGATTTGGACGATTCTGATTGGTCGGTTTCTAATGTAATTGCATTGCGTATTTTTTTTGCTATAAATGTGTTTACTGCAATTAAATAAATACATTCATGTGTTACTCGTTGCGCACTATGGATACTTTATTTTCTAACGTTGATCTGAAGAAATTACATGGCGATATTAGCCCTCAAGCTCGAACACTGATTCACAACGTATTCCTGTTTCTCAATGAATTGAAAAGTGATCCGAATAAAGTGGCTTCTCTAAATTTCAACAAACCACGTGAAATGGCCGCATTTGTTTGTGGTGTGAGCAGAGCGACAGTGGACCGAATCAAGACGGAAGTATCACAATCAGGCAGTACCTGTATACCAAGAACAAATTTTAAGAAACCACAAACCGTCACTAATATTGATTATTTAAATATTGTTAATTTTTTTAATTTTGTGAACAAGATACGATAATAAACTTTACTTATCGATAATATGTCTTTCATTGTTACACCCTTCACTAGACGGCTCCATAAGACCCATAAGTGCAAGCGAGATAGATATAGAGAAATGATTTATGGCCCTAAGACTCAGTTGTTAACGCGCGTACTATAGTGAAGGGTGTAACAATGAAAGACATATTATCGATAAGTAAAGTTTATTATCGTATCTTGTTCACAAAATTAAAAAAATTAACAATATTTGATTTAATATAATACATATTTCATATTATATAATTATTAACTAAATAAAATTAATCTTCATCTGAGTCTTCATCATCAGAATCTTCGTCTTCTGCCAAATTTATTATAAGCGGCGCGTGATCTCTAATTAGAGCTTTTTGTAAATCTTTGTTTTGAAGTTCTTCGGCATGCCTAACACATTTGGCCCAGTCTTCTCGTGTGACATTTTCTATGGCTCGGTGGAGGTGATTTTCGACATCTGCTATCTTGAAGGTATTATTATTCTTCGCAACTTCTCCCTTTACTTGTGCCCAAATTAATTCTATTGGGTTATATTGACAGTGATATGGAGGGAGCCTTATTACTTCATGACCTCGTTCATTTGCCAGATGGTCTAAAGCGTAGACCTTCTGCGGGTTACTGGCTTTTACTTTTCTTATTAATTCTTCAATAATTTCGTTGCTGGAATATGGAATCTTTTTCTTTGTCAACCATTCTTGAATTTCAGCTTTCCTCGTGTTTCTTGTGGGTATCTTTTCCAACTGTATCGAATGATAGCTTGCGTTATCGACAATTATAACTGAGGGCTCTTCAAGTAGATTCAGGAATTCGGAAAACCATGCCATATATGTTTCGCCATCCATTTCTGTGTGGTAATCAGCATCCTTTGATTTCACCGCTTTAAATATTAGCTTCGCATCTGGAACGAAGCCAGTCCTTGCAGAACCCGCATGGCAAACTATTAATCTTTGGCCTTTTCCCACAGGCTGATTCTTGAAACCTCCTTCATCGTTGCTTCCAAGCCACATCCTCTTTCTTGCATGGTTTTGATTAATCCATGTTTCGTCTAGATAGAAACGTGGTCGCTGATCGTTAGTTCTTCTAAGTAAATCCAATTTCCTTAAAAAGTCCATTCTAGCACAAACAATATCAGTTCTTTCCATTAAATATTTACGTCCTTCGCTATTTTTCTTATACTGGAACCCAACCTCCTTCAGTAGTATTCTCATTGAAGTGTTGCCGCATTTAAAATCGGGTAATTGTTCACGGAATTTTTCTAAAATTTTCGCCACGGATGGATACTCTCCATTCTCATAAAATGAAGCTACAGTTCGCTTCAACACACTTTTATCAAAATCGTCAATATTAGTGACGGTTTGTGGTTTCTTAAAATTTGTTCTTGGTATACAGGTACTGCCTGATTGTGATACTTCCGTCTTGATTCGGTCCACTGTCGCTCTGCTCACACCACAAACAAATGCGGCCATTTCACGTGGTTTGTTGAAATTTAGAGAAGCCACTTTATTCGGATCACTTTTCAATTCATTGAGAAACAGGAATACGTTGTGAATCAGTGTTCGAGCTTGAGGGCTAATATCGCCATGTAATTTCTTCAGATCAACGTTAGAAAATAAAGTATCCATAGTGCGCAACGAGTAACACATGAATGTATTTATTTAATTGCAGTAAACACATTTATAGCAAAAAAAATACGCAATGCAATTACATTAGAAACCGACCAATCAGAATCGTCCAAATCATTATTGACTCATCATTAGCACGTGCGCAGGTAGCCGTTTATCGATAATTAGGGTGCGCAGGTAGGCGCGCTGCACATTCCTATCTTTTTTGACTTTTATGACCGGACGACTCAGATGATAACGCGCATACTATAATTTGATCGGCTCTGTAATTGACCGAAAACACTTTACTGATTTTTTGTTGATTAATTGCTTGTTGTTAGATATGAAACGAATTTGATTTGTGAGTATGAGCTTTACTTGAATAGTTGATAATGCAGTTGCTAATATCCGGCCGCTCAGAAATTGCGTTTCTAACAGGTCGTGATCGAATGAGATCATCATGATCATTATCAACCATATTCGGCTCACTGCTGAGCTCGAGTCTCCTTTCAGAATGAGAGGGGTTAGGCCAATAGTCCACCACGCTGGTCCAATGCGGATTGGCAGACTTCACACACGCAGAGAATTAAGAAAATTCTCTTGTATGTTTTTTGTTTCACCGCTTGAGACATGATATTCAATTTCTTAAAATGCACACAACTGAAAAGTTGGAGGTGCATGCCCCAGGCCGGATTCCAACCACCCCCTCCGGAATTGGTGGCAGAGGTCATACCACTGGGCTATCACGGCTCTTATACGGCACGGATCGAATGGTTATCCTATTTATTTACAAATTGCCTCGTCTTTTGTTTCATCACTACAAAGACAAACAGTTGGCATAACCCTGAAACAACCTTCACCTTCAGCAACCTGGTACGCCAGTTCGAAGTTACATCGCCCATTCGATCACGACCTGTCAGAAACGCAATCTCTGAGCGGCCGGATATTAGCAAATGAATCAACGGCCGGACCTAAACGACTAACATACAGCACCGTTTACCGTGACCCCATCAACCTCGTGGTTATAATCATGTTCACGTATTCCATCCCTGGCCGCTTCTTTTCTTACTATAGGTTTTCAACAAATACCTTTAATGGTTTATGCATTTAGAATCCAAATCTAATGCATGTATCACTTAATCAAATGGCTTTTTATGAAAAGACAATGACAAAAATGTTGCCATTAATGTATTTATGACATGAAAAACACAAACGGATTCGCCTTACTTGTAACTCGTATTGTATTTTTTTAGAATTTAATATATCGTGAGTATTATTAATGAAACACGGCTAAAACTCACACGATACAACGTCGGAGTATGACCGACGATCCAAATTCTAATCGATTTCGATTTTTAGCCGTGTTTCATATCAAATTAATGTGACGTATTGTATTTCTGTTTCAGTATTATGGAAAACTAAAATAAGGATGATGTTACTTAAAACGTATGGCACTTTTCAAATGAATACAAACCTTAAGTAGATGGATTAGCGAAACTATGAACCCATCATAAATCTAAAGATGCAAAACATCTGTATTTGAAACGTAGGCTCGCCTAAAGCGGGCGAGATTAAAGCGGGCTGAGCGACATAACGACCGTCCTTTAAATGTAAAACTCTAAACCCATAGATTTAAAGCCATAGATTTAGAGAATCATCTGTCACGAACATTACGCATTCGCGCTTTACTAAAGGTTTTAATCCCCTGCACTTGAAATATGTTTGGGGTGCCTCGGGAATCGAATGCAGGACAATTCGATGGCTAGTGAAAGATTAGTGCGTTTAGTGGGGGGTCACGAAATTAAATATATATATATCATAAAAAATCATGATGTAAAAAATCATTTTACTACCTACTGGATATAACTGTCCACGACTATGTTATTTTCTTATTAATTCTTTCTTGTTTTTTAATTTGACTTTTTATGTATTTTTTTCGTTTTCATATTATTAAGTAGCTATAAAGTATTATAGGACTCAAAAGGGATTACAAATATAAGAAAACTAATGTCGAACAAAGGTTATGGTTCACAACACTTGTCAGGACAACTTAATTAACAAATCAATCAAAATAAGACCCCAGAATGGCAGAGAATGACCTTGAGTGAAGTCACGCACTTGTGAACGATGTGTGTAGGGTTAAAGGATCCTTTGACTGTATACAAACACTCCCCTTTTCCACACAAGTCACTCTCCCCGCCTATCCCAATTAACGCATAAAGAGATATGGACAACAAAACTAAAGTACTAGCAGATGCTCGCGACTTTACCCACAAGGAAACCTTTGAAAGGAAACTCGTATAACATTATAGAATTCCAAAAAGCCTTTTACTCTGAAGACTTCGAACACTTATCGTCATATTTCAACCATTTTACACAAAACCTTGGCAAGTATGTGCACGTGATTTTTTCTCATATATCACTTAGTATATTAGTGAAAACCGTATGAAAATCTGTTCAATAGTTTTCGAGTTTCTGGCGAACAGACAGACAGACAGACTTGTTTTATAATATGTACGTATAATTGATAAGGAAGTCATAAACGTAAGTTACTGGTAAAGCTAAGGATTCCATGCGCCAGTTTGAAAAGAAGTCCAAAACCAACTCGACCAGGATTTTTTAGACACTACTACTAGTACCATAAAACGATATATTTTACGACCAAGTCATGCTAAAACGTTGAGTGTGACAGTTGTATCGGCTCTAGGAGTAAGGGCGGCGCGGGTCCCCACAGGCCGGGTTACGAAAATTAGACCCCGGGGAGTACACTGCATACAACCTGCATATGCGCTTAATGGTCCGCTTTATGCAATACTCACAGACAATAAATATAACGAGTCTGTAAAGGAGAACGTCTCCATACAAAATCGGGCCTAAATTGTACATACAGAGCTGAAAATTGGCTATAAATTAGGACAATTAAGGAGAACGGTGAAAGAAAAACATCGTGAGGAAACCTGCTTACCAGAAAATTTCTAAATATATGTGAAGTCTACCAATCCGCATTGGGCCAACGTGGTAGACTATTGACCTAACCCCTCTCATTCTGAGAGGAGACTCGAGTTCAGCAGTGAGCCGATATGGATTGATAAAGATGATGAAGAAATAGAACTTAATAAACCAATTTTCAAAGAATTTATTTTATTTAGCTTATGAGTTAAATTACTTGTTACATGGGCGATAATTCGTATTCCTTTGACATAAAATTCATTGCATTATTTGTGTCTAACTGACAGGCGATAGTTTTAATAAGGATTTTACAATATAGTCTGGCAAGTTTGTTGATAGCACTCCCATGATATGCGGGCGACGGGTGGAAAGACTGCGTAAGTTGTGGGTTTCTCATTTATCGCTACACGCCCCCACCCCGCGCGCAACATCGGGAGTGTTACGAACGAAGTTGATATTTTATCCAAAAACCATCCAAACCAAACCATCCAAACCAACCAACCAAGAAGAAGATATTTGACAATGATTGATTGATTGACTTTGACATTGACAGGCTGCGTTTGCAAAGACAACTAATAAAAGAGATAAAAGGAAAACACACATCACAATTGAATGAAATTATTTTTTTTTCTCTCATTTATTTATTACTTCTTTTTTTTAATTTTTTAACAATATAAGTATAAAATACAAAACATTATTAAAAATTTATAAAAAAAAATTCACCCTCCCGCTGCGGGACATTTGAGTGTCCAAGCAACCGGTGGTCAGGGCTCCAGAGTGAGGAACCTCCTCACAATACGCGCCGTCTCAAGAATCACTGTCTTTTGTATCCGACTCTTGATCCAACAGTTAAGCGAAAGCTTCTTAAGGTGTTGGTCGAAGCTTTTCGCTATAAGACCATTGACTGAAACAACTATCGGAACAATAATAGTTGACTCAACATTCCACATGGCGGTAATCTCGTGAGCAAGGTCCAAGTATTTTGATACTTTTTCCTTTTCGGCTTTAACCAGATTATCGTCATGTGGAACAGTAATATCAACAATTATTGCACGACGCACTGACCGATCGACTAGCACTATATCAGGTCTATTGGCTACAATATACCTGTCAGTGATAATCGTTCGGTCCCAGTAGAGCAATGCACTGCTATTTTCAAGAACTGACGCTGGGTCGTACCTATAGTAAGTCATCTCAAAATCGATAAGGCCATATTGAAGAGCAAGCTGTTGGTGGATTATCTTGGCTACTTGATTATGTCTGTGCAAGTATTCGCCGTTAGAAAGGTGAGAACACCCGGACACAATATGCCTGAGGGACTCCCCAGGACGATGACACGCTCGACAGATGTCTAGAGTGCCATCTTTCATAATGTGTTTCCGGTAGTTTCTCGTCTTTATAACTTCGTCCATAATTGCACAGACAAAACCCTCGGTTTCCCCAAAGAGGTCACCGAATTGCAACCAAGATACAGATGTTATTTGATCTACATCCGGCCCAGTAAGGGCCTTGTAGAATCGTCCATGCAACTCCTTGCTCTTCCATATTGCCACACGATCTGAAATCATTATTATTAAATTAGACAAACTTAGAGTAGTACGCCATTACTTTGACTTCATCATTGCTTTCCATCAAGGACAAAACCATTTAACAGAAACAAGCATGATTTTCGAAGTGCAAAACTATCTAACATTTAAAATGCAATAGCTGCAATGCACGCTACTGTTGTAACCCATCCAGTCTCGTACCGGGAGCTTGCAATGAAGTTATCAAGATATTTGGGGCCCGCACAGCGGGGGACGAACAAAAAAGCTAACTCGTCGCAGAATTGCGTTACGTTTGTTAGGGGGAGGTCATAGAGCAACACGAGAGCAGTATAAACTATTAGACTTCTCATTGTTGTTACTTTTGTAAAAAAAATCTATTAATACCTACTTGTATCGAAGAATTTTTTTTTACAATTTAAGAAAATTTTCTCTTCTTTTTAAAAAGGTTACTACAAATACATCATTACTATTTTTATAGATCATGTTCAGCCGCTGGATATCCAGTGCTGGACATAGGCCTCTTTTGTAAAGTAAGGATTTTTAAACACCACGGTATTGAGCCTATCCTATTGAAATCTAAGATGAGAAGAATTTACTCGTATAGCTTTCGTCACATTTACATTTGTTTTGCAGACTGTTGGTATAGTGGTTATTTATGAGCGAAAACGACTCCGTCCTAAGTAAAATAGAAAAATCTTTCATAATGTATTATTTACAACATTTAAAAGTATCTTTACAGTAAAATAACCAAGTCTCGATACACTTTCAACCACTTTAACAGCAGTAAGTACAACTGTGCCCCAGTGGTCCAGTACTTTGTCAGAAGACCATTTCAGATAGTATCTCCCCAGCGAGCTTCGGTCTGCCCCGCTTTTTAGGGGTGGTCTGCAAATAGTGAATAATGTATAACTGTCTTATTCACACTAAAAGTTTAAACTCCCTCTATTGACTGAACAATCGCTGGGTGCGAATGATGGATGCACGAAACAGTTAGGATTATTGTCTTCCAATTCAAACTGTTTGAGAGGGTTACAATACGATAAACAACTCTATAACGTCACTGCTATGATTATAATATAATAAAAGCCCATGTCCTGCAGTCGTCCATCGGCTGATGATTGAATAATTAGTGAAATCACACACAGACACGCAATTTTACATATTATGTATTGAGTGCACCCGCTGTGGTTTTTAATAGAGGGTTTGATTTGAAGCACGAGCCAATTTAGGATTTTACATTTCCTAAATTAGTTCAGGCCTGGTCTGCGGTACTTAGGCATTGGCCGTGGCAAGTTACCACTCTACCGATAAAGACATACTGCCAAGCAATGTATCTTTCTGGTATGATGCCGCGTAGAAATTGTTAGAGAGCGTAATTACAGCACCAGAATCAAGGAATTGGAACTAAAACAAATAAATGTACCCAATTTATTAGCTCTATTATTGAAGATGGCTTATAAATAATACAATAGACATATTGAGGGCAAATCTTATTGAAAGCTAACTAGCTTTTCTTTTATAATCACAGGCACATCACATTTACACAATAAATAACCTTAACAGTCACAAAATAAAATCCAAATTCGCTCGCTCGATGGAAAGTCTAGATTGAGGAAGTCTCAATAGGACACACTGATGACTTCTGCTCCAGATCTCACTCATTATGGACTAAAGGCCTGCAATAGGCAGACTTACCTTATTTTATGAGGATTGAAAGTATGAGGTATGGATTGTGGTTTTGGAAAGTAGCAGGTTTAAAGGTTTTAACTGTTCAAGTTTAAGGTCTATTATGTTTTTGGCATGATAATATGAGAAATAATTCAATCTCATAAAAATCTTTTTAACAAAAATAATTAACCGACTTTAAAGTTTACTCTAAAAACCGAAAAATTACATCGTCCCCAACACCTTTCTATTGATTGGTTTCAAAGCGGTGCAATGCTAAATAGTCTCCTAGGCGCTAGGTTTAGTATGTTTTTTTGGTCGTAATAGTCCAGTGGGTATGACATCTGCCTTCGATACTGATGGCGTAGGTTCGTATCCGGTCCGGGTCATCTCCAAATTTTCATTTATGTGCATTTTAAGAAATGAAATATCACGCGCCTCAACATGAAGGACCTGGAAAACATCATGAGGAAACCTACATACCTGAGAATTTTCTCAATTATTCTACGTGTTTTGACGGCCTCCGTGGCGCAGTGGTATGCGCGGTGGATTTACAAGACGGAGGTCCTGGGTTCGATCCCCGGCTGGGCAGATTGAGATTTTCTTAATTTGTCCAGGTCTGGCTGGTGGGAGGCTTCTGTCGTGGCTAGTTACCACCCTACCGGCAAAGACGTACCGCCAAGCGATTTAGCGTTCCGGTACGATGCCGTGTAGAAACCGAAAGGGGTGTGGATTTTCATCCTCCTCCTAACAAGTTAGCCCGCTTCCATCTTAGACTGCATCATCACTTACCACCAGGTGAGATTGTAGTCAAGGGCTAGCTTGTAAATAATAAAAATAATAAAAAAAAACGTGTATGAAGTCTGCCAATCCGCATTGGGCTACGGTAGTGGACTATTAGCCAATGTCTAATTTTGAGAGGAGATTCGTGGTCAACAGTCAGCCGAATATTGGTTGATAATGACGAATACTTATACCTAATCTTAACGTTCCTCACAAAATGACAAATAATTTTGATTGTGATTTAGGTCCATATTTAATTAGTCTGAGCCTATGGTAGAAGAAGATGTTGATATTTCAGTCTTCATAAAATGGAGTAAGTATGTGTGTCTATTGCAGGCCCTCGTTCTATTAGCTGCGGAGACAATACCGCTCTTACCTACTCATTGATGCTTGTTTGTGCTGCGAATGGGCTTGTTATGAGGAGCTTCCCCGATTTGTTGTTTTTTCCCTTTGATTTTGTGTCAACAGCTACTTCATCATCATGGGCCTATTTTGAATGGCTGATTGCAGACTTTTACTTATTTTAGAGGGGGATTGGATCCACCACGGTATCCAATGCAGGTTGGCAGGCTTAAGGTGATAATGATGATTTTTTTAACGATCACTATCAGTTGATGCCTGGGTGTTAACGATAATGACTATTCAAATTCAAAATTCATTTATTTAAAGTAGGCTCAGTTTACAAGCACTTTTGATGAAAGTTGAACTGAAGAAATTAAATGGAGAATTTTTTAAATTTCTAATTATGAAAAAAGTTTATATATGCGGATGTCAAGGAGACGCGTGACTTTTATTTATGGGTTTCACTGGCTTCACCGCGCTGCTTGTAAACACTGATTCTGGATTTATGCTTTATTCTGTGAACATAACAATAAGTTGACTGCAAGGTCGCTAGTCGATCGCTAGTCGGTAGGTCGGTCCGCTCCGGAAAGCGCAGTGTTGGTTGACCCCCCACTAAGTGGACCGAGGATATCAAGCGGGTTGCAGGGAGCCGCTGGATGCTGGCGGCTTGAGATCGTTGTGGAGGTCCATGCAAGAGGCCTATGTCCAACAGTGGACGTCTATCGGCTGATAAGGGAAGGGAAGGTCGCTAGACATTAATTGATGATGCAATCCAAGATGATTTTTTCATGGCAAAATACCGGAACACCAATCGCTTGGCGATGGCAATTTAGCAACGAAAAATAATACTACCACCAGAACAAAAATACACTCTGTTTAACCACCAGAACAAAAATTTACTCTGTTTAGCATTTGTAAATCCCCATAAAGTTGTCAGTATCTGTCTCGTCATTTTAGTATCGGCTATAACGTTTCCAATCTGCATCATAATTACGATTGTTTGATGAAAACGCGCCAGTGCTTCAATTTGAATGTTTAATATACGTTACCTGCGGCTTAATGCCTACGCAACTGAAACAGGGCTGCCAATATGATTTAATTAAAATTATTATTGTGTGTGTTAAGTAAACCTGCTAACCCACATAATATGAGCAGCGATAAGCTCCTCAGAAAGCCAAATGTGCTTTAAATACTCCGACAAAATTTTCGAATAAGACGTCCGGTATGAAAAATGTATGTAGAGTGAAGTTTGTTCACTTTCACTTTGTAAACACACTATTACATTATAGTAATTGTGAACTAGTCGTGAGTTCTAACTCACCCACATACTTCTTGTTTAAAAAAGTGGTAAATTATTTGTGTATTCAGATCACAAAATAGCTGCTGCTTATTTTTGTTGATTGCTAAATCATCCCTGAATTACTGACAGACCGGTTTTCAAGCATTTTTCGCGAGTACATTAAATAAGCTTGGAAAATCTTCTATTAAGTAATAGAATAGGTTTATAAAATTTGTCAGTCTATATTAATTTTAAGAGTGCTAACCCTATTTCCTTAAGCTCATACTGGGCCAACGGATTAATTATTTTCCATTACAAATAAAAGACCATTTAGCGCTCGACAGTTAAACCCAGTCTGGAACTTGTAATTAAAGGTGACGAATATGAATTTATAATAGATTGCTAACAAAATTTTTTTTTTCGAAATTTATTACTTCTAAAAAATATTTCATAGCCAAAACCAGGATTCAAATCCCATACCTCAGACCGCCTAACTAACTAATCATTTGGACCAATGAGTCCAATAGTAGGTATCTACTTACTACGTAGTGTACTTTCAAATTTCTTAATAGAGTGAATGGCAACATATTCGCTCTAGATTTATATATGCCTCAGTTCAATTAGAAATCCGATAACGTGCCTAGACTACGTTTAATATGAACCCGCTCATTTCCTGGCTGCAGTATAAAATGAAAAAGTTGACGCCTAACAAAGGCGGCTATGAACTGAGCCATTTGCACTTCGCTTTAATCAATGAAGTTCTGGAGCTATCCGCAAAGGCAATAAACGATAGCCTGGGAAATGTAGAATACGACGGAATATAGATTTTACTACAGGACTTTTATATGGATTTACTATAAGAGCTTTCCAATATAATAATTTCATCGGCGACCAATTTTATCGAGGTATAGGGCTAATCTTATCGAGGTATATGTCACCGGAAAGTAACAAGATCCGTAAGTATATAAATTTACTAGGAAGTTTATAAACTAGAGTAAAGTAGTGTTCATTAGTATGTTTTGTAATAGTATTCCTGTTTTTTAGCTAGTAACTGTTAAATAGCTTATTGAAACTGATAATAGCTCAAGGCATTGTTGCTTCCAATTTATAGTTTGTCAAGTCTGATTGTACCAAAGTCTATGGACACAAGCATTGCGACTATGAACAATGACCAATCAGAGTGCAGTGTGTTATTTTACGAATTTCAAAGGTGCGTATATTTAAAAGAGTTTATGTGATTGGTCGAACCATATAAAATCTTACGAATAGATATCCGTTAGTTTATAAAGTTACCGAGTGACGTCGGAAATTGATAAATTTACGAAAATGTGGACGACGAAAATAATACAATTTATCTCCCGTTTAGAATCCTACGAAAGTTTATAAACTTTCTAGTAAATTGATAAACTTACGGATACGGACATATTAAGTTAAGTATTTACGCAGGAGAACATATTTTGCTAAAAGTTAAAACATTAAAAAGCCACATAATGTTCCTCGCGCTGCCACTACTTTGCCCTATTTTTACTAGACTTTTTTTCAAAAGGGGGGGGCGGTTGGCAGGACGAGTGGCATGAAATAAGGCAAGACGAGTAACGTGCCCACACGACGTCTCTGTGTTACTTCTCTCGATTCTTCTCACGCCAAGCTACAGTGTATTGTAATACGATTGGATTTTAATTATTAGGACGGCCAAAAAGAGTTTTTAGTTCTAGACAAAGTAAGGAAGACTTTATAGCTTACCTTTAGATTAATATTCCATGGACACTGTTAAATCAGGTAAATATACAATAGCAAAAGCACTTAATTTCCAGAAAATACCTTTCACCATTTAAAACATGACGTCACTTGACTTTACCACAGAGCCAATAAAACAAAAAGAAAACTCTCATAAATTCATTTCATCACAAAATCTACTTAAAGTACATCGAGGAAAACAGACATTTCTACAAAACTTTGAGATAACTTGTCAGTTATAAAAGTCCATAAAATAAAAGAGAAAGAGCCTGCATCAGCCAGATACACCACATTTTAGGAAAGCTTGTCAATCTATGGTCCTACGTATGTAATGTAAGTACATAATATGTAATTAAGTACGGTAGATAGTTATAGTTTGAACTGTGGTGGCTTTGAAAGGTAACAGGAATTTTGTATCTTGATTGTTGAAAAAACTGATTCAAGATTAAAAATTTTGAAAAATCCGAAAAAATATACTTATATACCTTTGTCACTTGGTGTTTTTTTCAAAACTATTCAAATTAGATTAAGATCATTGTGTGGTGTATCGGACATTTACGTTTTATCTATTTATTATGGGACACTCTGTATAATGTAAGGAAGTACAAAATAGTGCATGTGTACGTCAAATGATGTTAGGAACACTTTTTGCGGTAATTTTGTAGGAATGTAACATCTAAGCCCTCGTTCGCACTAGAGGTTTTTTGACAAACGTTAAAAACGCGTTCAATTAAAGTATGATGTCAACTGAAGGTCTATTTCCAATGCCCAAAATTGAAAATGCAACACTCGAAAAAAACCGTCGCGTTTTAAAAACGCTGTCGTGTGAACATCCGATTAAACTTGGGAAAGTATTTTTTTTTATTTGAACGCTTTTTAAAGTCCGTTAAAACTATCGTGCGAATGAGGCCTAAGTATGATGATGAATGACTTACATACGGTCAATGATTCAAAACATTGCCTATAGTAGGACCACAGGCTGACAAACCTTCAGATTTTCTAATTCTAAAATGAGTTATGTCTAGCCATCGCATGTATAAAAGAGGAACGTCGTTCAGGGAAATGAAACGAACTTTTTCTCAACAAGTTGAATTTGATCGCCGGCCGTTCGTTCATAAACATGGCCATAATCCTGTGACCCAGTTCGTTTTAGTTTGGTTTGCTTATTTTTTGCATGACCGGCCTTTATGTAAATGTTTTGAATTGAGTTTTGCTTGTTAACTGCGAAACTGGGAACGGGAAAAGTTTGATAACGTCAAATTATTATTAACCACTTTACGTTTTGTTACTTAACTGTTAATAGAACTATTAGGTACTATTATATGGGTACTAATATTAATAGAACTATTAATATTAGTACCCATCAGTGGCGAAGGATAGAATATTGACGAAGGCAAGCCGTCCCAAAGAAAAGGAAATTCACACAGCTCGATACAAACCCCGATTTCTCATACATCCATACATGAATATTTATTACAATATTGAATATGTATATGTGAATTTTAAAAGGTAACCCGGCGGGAATCGGCCTGGTTGGACTCTTTGCCGCTGGTACCTATATGAATTAGATTAGATTTTTTTTTTAACTTTGGTGACAGGTGACAGTTTATGTAAGTACCTACATAATATCATAAAATATTTAATAATCAATCTTTTTTATAAGGAATTTGTATTTTATTATAATTTTTCAATAATTAAAAACTGCTATTATATATTAAATACCTACAGCTATTATATTAACTACATAATATTATAAAAATATACTTTTAAACTAAATCTAAAGACTCAGGCGTCGTAGAATTCGTCCGAATCGATGTTCATGGGTAAAGTTCCCAGAAGGCTGGCAGTATTGCCAGTATTTAATAATTGAGTTTTTTAATAATAATTAATAGAAGATAAATATATAAACTCATGAAGTACCTATACTACAACTGCTATTTAAGAAACCAAACCGATTTACTGCAAAATACAACTTTTGCAGTAGACATAAATTGTCGTCGCAGATATTTCCACAAAGAAATGCATTTACAGAACTTCAAATATGAGTTTGAGTTTAACATATTCCGCAACTTTGAATTTCACTCCCGCCAAGTTGAGTGTCAAAGTTTTTGACGGCACGACATCAAAGTGTATTTATTACTAGCAGACGCCCGTGTTTTCGTCTGCGTGGTTTGGTTTATAGAGATGTTTTTTACAATTAACTAAAACCTTTTGTTCGAGCTCGTACAGGACAGTAGGTATTTACCGCCATTTTTTTCGCCGATTAGCAGATGGTTGTGTTCTATAACTACCTAAGGGTTCATTTACACGAGCAGCAACTGCTACCGACGACTGCAGTCAACGTTCTGCTCGTGTAAATGAACCCTAATAGTTCACAATATCAAGCGGTTCAAGTTTTGTACTTTACATGCCCTGCGAATTATTGCTATTATAGGCGAAGGGTATTCCTCAAAATCTGTATTCCTCAAATTTCAAAGTCCTTTCCACTATCAAGTGGCAGACTAACAGATTTTGAGGATTATGCGGATGTTTCACGTTTGCCAGACGGCGAAAACGTGAAATATCTATAACTATATGTATGTTACGAGAAGTGAGGGTATCACGACATGACACTACCGTTTGCCGTCACAAAGCAATATGCCGTTTGCCGGCACGGCATTCGAGTCTATTTTAATGCCAAGACCCGTCAATAGATATTTCAAATCAACAAATATCCGGCTATGTATGAATAGTATCCTTATCAGCCACTGCTGGACACAGGCCTGTTGCATGGACCTAAAAACACAACGGTCTCGAGCCGCCAGCATCCAGCGGCTCCCTACAACCCGCTTGATATCCTCGGTCCACCTAGTGAGGGGTCGACCAACACTGCGCTTTCCGGTGCGGGATTGCCATCGACTTTTCAAACTATGTGGCCTGCCAATTGCCACTTCAGCTTCGCGAGTCGCTAAGGTATGTCAGTGACTTGGTTCGTCTGAGCATCTCCTCATTCCTGATTAGATCACGCAACGATCGATCGAAACTCCAAGCATAGCTCGCTCCATCGCTCGGTGAGAGACTTTGAGCCTTTGAATGGTACGATAGCCTCAATTCAATCGTTA